>NC_059418.1:9098940-9405690 GCF_905220565.1 Melitaea cinxia | reverse complement strand
TAATTTTTTAACCGACTTCCAAAAAAGGAGGAGGTTCTCAATTCGACTGTTTTTTTTTTTTTATGTATGTTACATCAGAACTTTTGACTGGGTGGAGCGATTTCGACAAATCTTCTTTTAATCGAAAGGTGGTGTGTGCCAATTGGTCCCATTTAAATTTATTTGAGATCTAACAACTACTTTTCGAATTATATCTAATAATGCGTTTTTACTTGACGCTTTTTTCGTCGACCTACGTTGTATTATACCGCATAACTTTCTACTGGATGTACCGATTTTGATAATTCTTTTTTTGTTGGAAAGGGGATATCCCTAGTTTGGTACCGTGATAAGGAAACCAGGATCTGATGATGGAATCCCAGAGAAATCGAGGGAAACTCTCGAAAATCCGTAATAACTTATTACTGGGTATACCGATTTTGATAATTTTTAATTTAATCGAAAGCTGATGTTTATCGTGTGGTCACATATAAATTTGATTGAGATCTGATAACTACTTTTTGAGTAATCTTTGATAACGCGTAGTAGCTTGACTATTTTTTCGTCAATCTACGTTGTATTACTTGTCGCTGTAATTGAAGTCGGTTTTTTTTTTCGTTTGCGAGCAAACACAATTATATAAAAGTATGTAATACTATCATTTTTTTATATATATATCACTAGGTCGACAAACAAGCGTACTGCTCACCTGATGGTAAGAG
Source organism: Melitaea cinxia (assembly GCF_905220565.1). NCBI lineage: Eukaryota > Metazoa > Arthropoda > Insecta > Lepidoptera > Nymphalidae > Melitaea > Melitaea cinxia. The sequence continues at coordinate 9,404,989 of NC_059418.1, read as the reverse complement.
ATTACCGTAACTTATAGACACCTGCAACACCAGAAGCATCGCAAGCGCGTTGCCGACCCAATCCCCAATCCCCCCAGGAGCTCTGGTCACCTTACTCACCAACAGGAACACAACTTTGCTTGAAACCTCTCGTTTAAAACTAAAATTCTTAAAGATTAATTAATTTATTTATTTATTTATTTATTTATTTCATACCTACAAGTTTACAGAGCTTTGCTCCAGACACAAGTAAGTCAATCTTAATTAAAAAAAAAAAAACGCAAAAACACAGGTATGAAAAATGAAGAAAATAATGATAAACGTAGAATTAGAAATATACAATCTTATCAAAATACAATAATTAAAATTTACAATGTCAAAAAATATACCTACTCAGTTGATAATAATAAAAGAACTAAATATCAATAATTTTGTTAGGAAATTCATATTAGGTAGAATCACAATATAACAATGTCAAAATAAAATATCTAGTCAAAATTCAGAATCCTGTTTATAAAAATACATTCGTGTCAGTATATTAGATGTCAAAACGAAAAAATTAACGTCAAAATGAAAAAAATAAAATATTACTAATGTCAGGATTAAATTATACAATAGAATAAATTTATAACGTAAGATATTTGTAGCTATTTTTACATCTTATTGGCAAATAAGTCTATGTCCTCACAATGAGTGAGCAAATCGCTGATCAAATGTAGTGCGCGTATTGTTGGGGCGTGTGCCACGTACCGCGTGCGGATAGCTGTAACTTTTGAAAATTCTTAATAATTTATTTGTATTAAAATTAAACAAAAAGTTTAAAACTAAAGATTGGGGGAGGGATTAAGAAGGGGTTCCGTTGTCGCATTCGAATAACGGACCTACAAAAAATTATTACAACAACCCAAAAAAAAAAATTAACGTGGTAACAACAGTAATGAGCACTAACACAACGATAAAAATGTATCCAACGTGATTCTGCTTTCTGTCACTGACGATGAGCGCCATCTATCAATAAGTCTAGATATAAGCCAACATTCATTTGATGCGTTGTATGACGGAGCGACCGATCTCTGTACAGTTTTATTTCCGAACTGGACCTTTTTTAAGAAAGTCTCTTATAATTCTAAAGGTATAATTCTAAGGGTATTGAACAATACCAGCATGTGGTGGCTTCCTGAGAGCAACACGAAAAACAAAGTGACGTTACTCTAAATTTAATATGGTGGACTTGGAAAGATGGCAGGCTAGTTTTTTTTTTTTGGTTTACTACATTATGTGTATCAAAGGAAAGGATTTAATGTAGAATACCAAGCAGAGAAACTGGTCCATTTGGCTTAGTGGCTTTCAATAGTGCAGCAATAGCACGGATGACGTCGCCAATGTCACTTAACATGGAAAAAAAACACGAAAGAGATAGTTTGGTGCGGTCGATATTAGAATATTCAGTATATTTTGAAGAAAATTATAATTTCATGAGAATATCTAAAATCTTGACACCACGATAAAGTAAATGGAACCGACGATAAACGCCATCTATCATCAAGTCGAATCATAACCGAATGGCAATGAATGTTCAGTCGTTGATTGATTGGTTACAAACACTGAATTGTGGTGGTAAGATTCTTGTTGTTGTGCATAATGTCAATTAAATAATTCTAAATTTAGAAAAAACAATTCCTGACGTGTGACTAATGAACTCGAGTTTTTCTTCGGTTTTAACAATTATTAAAAAAACACGACAAGACATATTTCCGGAATGTAGGAGGCGCGAACTGAGCATTGGGTCTCCATCTCTCATGTTACTTAGTGCGTAGATCGTTATGATTACCCATTTCAAATACCTATACAACCTTATTTTGAATCTTAATATCTACTATAAGTGTGTATGGTCTATGTCATATATTATGTCAGGCTTTTTACCACGTTGGTCGTTAGTTATTTTGAGTTCCTGATTTTTCGTTTATACTGATATGTTCTTGTCGCGAGATTTAAGTTCTCGTAATTACTTAGTTTGAAAATATTTAAAAATTAAAAATCATTTTTTTAATTTAATTGTTTATCTACAGAGGTAAATATCGCGACAAGCTTTTATATTATATACATGGTCTAATGACATACATGACATACTTACAACCATACTACAGACATGGCTACAACCGCCAGGACAACGTGAGTTATATAATAAAACAAGTAAACACATGTCTTGTAATGAAACTGCTCCAAATTAAATTTATTACATTATTTATTTATTAGAAATCTAAAATTAGTTAACTTTTGCGGGAAAATATTACAAATGAGAGAACGGTATCATCGTGCAAATGGTTCACGAACGAGACCGTTCTCCCGCATTCAAAAGTATTATAAGAGACCTTATATAGAAGAAATAAAATCTTGAAACCACGATTCATTACCCGTAACAGGCCAATCAATGACTGAACATTTCTAGACATGTTCGGTGTATGTTGCAATTTGTTCATAGATGGCGCTCCTGGTTCGATCAAAACTACGTCGATCAACCAAAGCGCATGTACGCTGTATGTTTCTACTTGGTAGCAGATGGCACTCATCGGGTTACGAATCGCGGTGGCAAGGTTTTTATTATTGTGTTTATAGTCGATTATGAGAATGTCTTGCTTTGCTAGCGTTGGCTGTAGTAGCTAACGCTAATAGTTCATAAGAGACTCACTTAATTTTTTCTAGTTCCGTCCCCTATCATCATGTAGGTGGAACGGAACCCTAATACATTAACTTATACTAAAGTGAGATTAATATATAAAATTAAAATGAATCGCTTATCGTTACGACTCGCCTATACACATAAGTCACAGATATATATATATATAAGACATTTAGGTTCAAAGGGATATAACTTAAGATAGACCAGTATTCATGATAGATTAGTAGCCAAGGGATGTAAGGCATCAATTGCAGCGCGAGCTGCGCTCGTGCCCCTATAGTTCGAGGGTGTTGCTTACACCCGAGCTAACTATTCTGCTTTAAATCTCGAATGTGAGGTAAGTAGAAAAAAACTGGCATTACAAGAAACAATATTTAAACAAACAATATTTAAAGTAAAAGTTTTCTATCCCCGCCTTTTCATTTAAAAGAATCAAGTAAAGAACTTTTTAATTTTTTTTTCAAGATCGTATTTGAGCTTCGCCATTCGATATTTAAAATTGATGACTATTATACTCACACGAAGACAAGGCTGAATAGCAAAGCGACCTCTTTGGTCATTGGGCTGAATACATGATGTCTATTGCCAGGTATGATGGTTAGATGTACGCAAACTTGTTGAAAGAAAGAAGTGTTTTTTTTTTAAATTATTTACCCCCCTAGGACTTTTCTAGCTACATTATTACCCTAGAGCGTTAATTAGCCACCTACAAGCCCCATTTGGAGGCAATAAGAACCTACTCACCGAACATGAGTGATGTAAATAAGATTTATAATAACAATAAGTAAGGTACATTTACTTGAAGTTTTTTACGAATAGTGGGCGTAGTAATATTATATGGGGTAGTTGTGAATAATATGATTTGGTAGATAAGTACTCTAATTAAATAAGTACTCTAATATCCAGTTGCTATATATTTATAGCTGTGTTTAGAAGAGTAACGGGACATTCAGAGACTACATATAGTTGAAATAGCAATAACAATAAAAACTGATCGTTAATTTTGTAATGGCGTGTGATTCAATTATAAATCTTCTTACAGAAATCCAGTATTGGTCCAGTCTGTAAGTGTCGTCTGTGACGACGTTAAGTATTTATTTTGAAATTTATAATTTACATATTTGCGAAAATTTGGAGTGCAGAATAACGATGCGTTATGCGGCACTCCAAGATTTTCAATTTTCGAAGACATGTATATTGGTAGGAAATCAAGTTGATGTAAGCGTGTTCCGGTCGATAAAAATATTAGATTCCTTGTGGTATTGACTAGTGAACTATAGCCTTTGTCTCGTAGGGGACATTCACTCAAAATTGTGCCGTACATATTAAATTGGAATAATTTCTTAAGCTCTTAATAAAGCTCATTTTCATACTGTCTTATTTTGTCATTTTTATGTGACGGTAGTTTAAAAGTAAATTACGAATCTACCGACACAATAATTATTTTTTGTAAACACGTCCACTAGGTCTTTATTTCATTTCATTTCGCTTTTGTCTTTAATTTCTCATCATAGCTAATAATACGAGAACCGTAGACTTAGCTAAGGTCAAAGTTTCTGCTGTTTTAAACAATATGAACGAGACACCCTTTCTAATGTATACAACTTATTTATGGTAAAAGTTAAATTTTTAATTAAAACTGTAAACTTCACTCGCAGCGGCCGTAAATAAATGTTTGAAATTAATATACCTACTTAATATATACAAGAACAAAAATCTTACCAGCGAAGTTCATTATTAGTAATCGAGAAAAACGAAAAGTAATTTGATCAGTCACAGATGGTCCACTTTGAGGAACTTATATTTTAGACGATATCTCACTCATTACTCTAAACAGTGTTATTACATGTTTATATTCAACCCTACACCAAGTTTTAATCAAATATTAAAATTCATACTACAAGCCGCGATAAGAGCGCTTCCTCGCGGATGTAGCTCAGACCAATCGTCTTGATACTTTCAATTCTTACTACAGTAGGTATAATAACATTAAACACTATGTTATCAAATTATAAGGTATACCTACAATTATTTTGCTGTAAATATCGTACTAACCGGTAAAAACCAGATAACAGGACTCACTAGTGAAGCTTAAGAATTAAGAAAGAATAAGATTAACACATACGTATCGTTTTTTTATATGAACATTCAGTTTTTTTTAATTACTTAAGAATTGATTTCACAATAAATTGTGTTATATATGTATGTATAGTCGTATACATGTGTATTTCACGTTCATAATATATAAATATCCTCTGTGAGATCAATATTTTAATCTCTTTTATGCAAATGCTAAACACATTGAAGTCAAAATTTGATAATAAGTAAAATATTGATATATTTCTGTCTGTAACAATAAAAATCAATTTTATTTTCAAAGTAGTAGGCCGGCAAAGGCCGGTAGTTGTAGTTTATAAAATTTTTGTATAATTTGGTTTAAAATGTTTGAAAAATGAGGGCAAAGAAGTTCTAGAGTGTATGTTTAACACGTTAGAACCTCTTGTCCTATTTTCGAAATTGTCAGATTTGACTTTATACTCACAAATAAATATCTTGTCAGCGCGATTCAAAGCACGCTACCTACGCCCTACTCAACCTACGTTGTATTACTTGTCGATGTAATTAAAGTCGGGTTTTTTCCTTTGCGAGCAAACACAATTATTATTGAACTGAGCTTTAATATTGTGTTAAATCTTATGAAATGTATACCTTCTGTAAATAGTGTATATATTGTAAATAATGTATACTAAGTAAACAGCCGCTAGATTTCAAAACACTATTTGTGCAGTTCCGTTGCCCAAAGGTTTCAATGGAACGATAGTAATAAAACTCCACTGTCTGCTCATCTCACAGAGCTGTGTTTAGAAGAGTAATGGAACATTCAGAGACTACATATAGTTGAAATAGCTATAACGATAAACACTGATCATTAACTTTGTACTCCATTTAATTGTGTAATTGTTTGTGTGATTCAATTATTAATCTTCTCACAGCTATTCAGTATTGGTAACCGTCTGTAAGTGTCGTCTGTGACGACGTTGAATATTTGTTTTAAAATTTATAATTTAAATATTTGCGAAAATTGAGTGTCAGTCATAACTCTTGATGCGTTACGAATTCCACGCAATTTTCAATTTTCGAAGTGATCGTTACCAACTTTATATATAAAAACAAAAATCTCGTCACCGCGATTCAAAATAAGCAACCAACGATGAGTGCCATCTAGTAACAAGTAGAAACATACCAGTACATACAATATTCATTGTGCTTGATATATCGGTTATACATAATATGACGCCGCGTTGGCGCAACGGTCACAGCCATGGACTGTGCCTGTTGCGCTGGCGGTTGCGGGTTCGATCCCCACACATGACAAACATTTGTATTGGCCATACAGGTGTTTGCCGTGGTCTGGGTGTTTGTGCAGTCCTTGTGGGTCTCCCCACCGTGCCTCGGAGAGCACGTTAAGCCGTCGGTCCCAGTTGTTATCATATACACCTGATAGCGATCGTTACTCATAGTAAGGAATATATCCGCACAACCCGCATTGGAGCAGCGTGGTGGATTAAGCTCTGATCGTTCTCCTACATGGGGAAAGAGGCCTATGCCCAGTAGTGGGATATTACAGGCTGAAGTGTAAACATATATAACTGTTTTATGTAAATCTTTCTTAAGCGGCGTGCAATAAAGTATATTCTATTCGAAACTACACTACGAGTTGATAATGAACGTAACTTTAGTTTCTTACCTACATGTTGTTCTTTTGATTTCAAACGTACCTGTAACAAACAAATCTATTGTCCATAAAAGTTTAAATACAAAAATGAAAACGATTAGAGCATTTTACAAAATGTCACAATGGTTTTAAAATTTTGAAATGAACATATAATCTATACTTAAAACGAAAATGTAACAGGTCGAATTCTATTAACAAACATTGAAGAAATTACGAACTATTTTACACTGTGTGATATCCAACGCTCGTTAAAAATCCTAATCTTTTATACTTGTGGAGTTATACCAGGTGCACCCCCACCCTCTAACAAAGGAACCGCCGGCCTCACCAACCCTTTGTCGTCCGCATTGATATTTAAACAAGATATAAGGGATGGTACGCGTCAGTTCATCGATAACTGAGATTATGCTCGGACTTGAAATAATGTTCATTAAAATATACTTATTAAACTCATTTTTCGTTAATCTTTCACTTCTAGACTCATTTCTCTTCTATAATAGAATTAGTAGAATTGTAAATCGAGAAAGTTCTATTTCTAACTCGTAAAGTAAGTTATATATTTAAGATCGTATTTATTAATATTTTACAATCTGTCTGTACGCATGACTCCATTCACATTATCATCCATCTCATTGAGCCTGTTAGATAACATGTGTATGCCAGCTTTATATCAGCTCATCTTAAGAGCGTGTATGAATAAAGTATTACCAAACAAATGCAAAAAACTTTTGTGTATAGACAACCTACCATCTCAGTCATTTCCAGCTATCTATAACCCTCACTATGGCTGTGGATCTAGAAAACTAGATCTACAGTCATAGTGAACTACCTTGATGAGATGTGCGCTGTTGTGTGATTGATTTCACAAGAGGATTACTGTTATATAAATGTTACTACAGAATCCAATATATTTTGTTATATAAAATACTTTGGACACTGAATCCTTATAACGATATCTGCCAATTTAAAAATTATATTCTAATCTGTCAAGTCATTCAAAAGGAGTATTTATACATATTAGTATAGGAAGAGTCGTTTAGTAAACAAAACTTTTATTTAAAAACCTTTAATTTTCAAACAGACGCTTTTTCACGTTTCTTAAAAAAAACGCGACCCCGAGGGACGCTGTGTTTGACTTTAATCTGAAACACATTTATCATTCACTAGCCTTCGACTTGTTGCATACTTCTCGATATCTAACCGACTGCGAGCGGAAAAAGGTTTACTGTGTAGTTCAGATCATGACGTAACAGGTCATTGGACAATTTGATCGTGATTATATTAGAAATTATGTTAATGATTCTAAAATCGTTAAAATGAGGAGCACACCGATCAATAACACCGCCTTATTTATTAAAGCTTATTAAAGAACAGATGAGACGCGGGTTCGAATCCCGCTGGAGCGATCAATTTTTGATATGATATTCAAAAATGTTTAGAATTCCTAATGTGTGGGTAACACAAAAATAAAATCGTACATATTAAAAATAGCATGGTGTCGTCTCCTGTCAAAGATTTTCACTGTAATATGAAACTTTGAATAGTTACGGGTCTCTGTAAAGAACTCACTATAGACGGCGCCACGGTTCGCTTAAACCGAAAGTAAAAATCATCATATCAAAAATTTCGCTCTAGCGGGTACATCGTTCCATAGCTTAATTGGCTAGAGCGCCGACACGGTCAGTCGGAGACGCGGGTTTGAATCCCGCTGGAGCGGTCAATTTTTGATATGATATTCAAAAATGCTTATTAAAGAAACCCTCTCTGATGCTGGCATGCAGACAAACGTACTTATCTGCTATATAACAATATTATAGATAGGTATGTGTAGCAACTGACCTGTCTGTGTAAAAATAAAGATATCCATCAGACGGGCGTTAATTGAAAGATCGGGAGGTCGGGATAAAAGGCAATGCATCATTTGGTCAGCGGGTTCTGTCCGCGCCACCGCCCACTGCGCAATTTTTCATCGACAATAAGCGCTGAATATGTTCAGGGTTATATTTTTAGGTTAAAATAATATTGTGTGCTCTAGAGCTGAAGCACCTACAAACATTATTTTAGTATTATCTTATAAAAGGTTAAAATTGAACACGTAATGACTACAGTAATGGCCGTCGATACGACAACCGCCACTAGCAAATACTTGATTATTAAAAACGTTTTAAAAACGAATAAAACGATAGCAGAAAGAGTGTGTTATGAAAACCAAGCTTTAAACTTTGAACTTTGAAAATTTCGGGACGAAGGCGAGTGATGACTGTGGGCGTGGATGTCTCTTTTATATCATTTAAAATAAAAGTTATTGTAAATAATATTGTATGTAAAATTATCGGTGTTATTATTTCGAATATTAGCTTCAATGTCACAATACAACTCCATTTAACATTACCCTGCTTCTTCAGATGTTCCCTGTAGTATTTGTCTTAATAGCGGTCATAGTAACACATATTTTGTATATACATACATATATTTCTGGTATCTACGCCTTCCGGTTTTAAAGATGTGCTGAATGATATGAAAAAAATAAAAATGCAGTTCAATATCAACAACTTCTTCGTTTGTATTACTCTTTAAACATAATTTTAAAAAATGTTTGGTCCGAAATATCGACTAGTTTTAAATGTGTTCTATACACGTAAGTATTCTATCCCCCAGATATCCAGACATATTTCACGTCCCTTTATTAACCCTTCAGCGCAATTAAACAGTAAAAATCCGTAGCACGGAGGCCGAAATGACGTAAATTGTTTCTGAGCAAGGTTTGATTGGAGTTGATAAAGTACCCTCTCCAGTGGAAGTCACAGCTATGTACGGAGTAGTCGTGGGTCGTAACGTCTTTTATGTGTAATCGGTTATACGTAGTTTCGTGGATACGCGTAACTAGTTTCGAAACTGCTTATTTTTCGAAACTAGTTATTTTTGTATACAGTATCAGTACGGGACGGCGACGTTATATTACTTTTGTTTGTATTATGGTTATGAAGTAGTTATATGTTAAAACTTGTAACATATACGAATGCCGTTACGTGCGTTAATATTGATGGATAGCATAATTAAATTAACTTCCCTTCATATTTTATCCAGGCTTACGACTGGCTGCAAAACATGTTATTTAAATTACTTTTTGATTTTTGTATAGTCATAATAATCGATGCAGGCGTATTTAGAAGTTCATTTGATTTTTTACCCGACTGCCAAGGAAGGGTTATGTTTTTCGCGCGTATCTTGTATGTATATTTGTATGTAATATTCTTTACTACTTCATATTTCCAGAACCACTGAACGGATTTACATAATTGAGGTATCGTTAGGTTCGTCTTAGCTGCCCAAGTGTTCTTAGATAGGTGAGATTAAAAAAAAATCAAACATGGCGGCTGCGCGAAGCCATTGTAGTTATTGAAAATAAAAAAAAATTCTCGAATACTACAATATGGGTATCGAATTGAAGGGCACAATACAAGGATTTTAAAAAGGTATATCATAATTATTATTACCGTAATACTAATAAAGAAATACAATATTAAAGTATAAAAAATGTGGACTTTGCTTTTTCCCACGCCTTTTCCATGCCAAACTCGCCTCCTAGGCAACGATCAACTTCGGGGTGTAGCCTTTGTAATAAAATACAATGGTTAAAAAAAACATACAATTAAAATTACAAATAATAATTGTGTTTGCTCGCAAACGAAAAAAAAACCGACTTCAATTACATCGAAGAGTAATACAACGTAGATCGACGAAAAAATAGTAATACTTTGTTCGTATTCCATATAACGCGACATTATAAAATTGTACAATTATATAATGTTCTACTGTTATTTCTAACATTTTGTTAGCGATTGTAGGCAGAAATTTCATAAAAGGCCCGTCGTCGATTCGCGCGAAGCGCTGACATCGCTTATTACGGCGGGTTTTTTAGTTGAAGCGGATTTATATTGAATTACGGTTTATGTCTTTTTTATTAAAAATATGTACTGTTCATGTTTTCACACAGCTCCGATGCACGACTGGAGTTTACCCCTTCAGATCAACTGTCTAAATAGGCACAAAAAGGCTTACTAGTCTAAGAAATATATTATTACTATATCAAATTGTAAATAAATGAATCTATAACGCCATCTATCGGAACCTAATTGCGTTATTAGAAAACGTCTGAACGCCATCTCTAACAAGGTCATTCGTTCAGTAGATTTTACTGTTCAATTTTTTCATTCCGGGGCCTTAAATGAAAATCGATTCTTAAGGAGAAAACTCCAAAAACAGTCAAGTAAATACGCCATATCAGATATAGCTCAAAAAGTTCGAGTCAAATCTCAATTACATTTAAATGGGACCACATGACAAGCACCACCTATCGATTAAAAAAAGAATCATCGATATCGGTCCACCCAGTAAAATAGTAATGAGGTTAATATAACGTTGGTCGACGTAAAATAGCCAAGTAAATACCCAGTATTAGCGATAGCTCAAAAATTAAAAGCTCAAATATATTTATAACGAATAAACTGCTACTCTCTACTCTAGTGGAATATTGTAATTTGATCGATAGTGAACGACGTAATTTCATAAAATTTTGATAGATGGCGTTGTGGCACAGTATTGAACATGACCGCAGTCGTCTTAACATCGTCATGTAAATACGTGTCATCAAAGATTACTCAAAAATTGCTCATTATATCTCAATCATATTTAAAACGGACGACATGACAAGTATTAGCTTTTGATTTATACAAAAAAGATCAAAATCAGTGCACCCAGTAAAAAGATATAACGTATAATACAACGTAGGGTGACGAAAAAACCGTCAAGTAAATACGCAATATTAGATATAACTCACAAATTACTAATCAAATCTCAATTAAATTTGAATGGGACCACGTGACGAATAGTAGCTTTTAATTTATATAAGAAACGTCAAAATCGGTGCACCCAGTAAAAAGTTATGAGGTATAATACAACGTAAGGGGACGAAAATAATGTCAAGTAAATACGCGTTATCAAAGATTAATCAAAAAGTAGTTATTAGATCTCGATAAAATTTATATGTGACCACATGATAAACATCAGCTTTCGATTAAAGTAAAAATTATCAAAATCGATACACCCAGTAAAAAGTTATTGCGGATTTTCAAGAGTTTCCCTCGATTTCTCTAGGATCCCATCATCAGATCCTGGTTTTCTTATCATGGTACCAAACTAGGGATATCCCCTTTCCAACAAAAAAAGAATTATCAAAATCGGTACACCCAGTAGAAAGTTATGTGGTATAATACAACGTAGGTCGACGAAAAAAGCGTCAAGTAAAAACGCATTATTAGATATAATTCGAAAAGTAGTTGTTAGATCTCAAATAAATTTAAATGGGACCAATCGGCACACACCACCTTTCGATTAAAACAAAATTTGTCGAAATTGGTCTACCTGGTCAAAAGTTCTGATGTAACATACATAAAAAAAAAAAAAAAAATACAGTCGAATTGAGAACCTCCTCCTTTTTTGGAAGTCGGTTAAAAATCAATAAATGTCACACCAATTTACAATTACATTAATAAAATCAATAACAAATACATAATACCAAATACAAACAAATAATTTTAATAATAATTTCATAATATTAAAACTAATAGTTGCTGACTTAAGCAGTCACCTATTTGCTAAAGGTCAGGCTTACGTTGCTTTGAGCAGAGTGAGATCTTTCTCCGGGCTTGCTATCAGTTCTCTTGACCCTAAAAAATTAATTAATCAACCACATGATGTAAACTGTTTTAATGAATTGAACCGATTACGTAATTTGTCTGACTAAAAAGACATAAATAAAATAATAATTAAAAAAAAAACAAAAAACCCGCCTGCCTGAAGAACAACTAATAGAAAATCAACTGAAAAAGCTGGAACAAGATAAAAATTCAATATGCACACAAAGTCAGCGAAATAAATAGAAACAATATCAAACATTTTGTGCTGTACATTTAAAATATATTAATATGGTAGTCCTTCAAAACTTTATGCAACGTCGTAGATAATATGCAGTCGGAGGCATGAAATTGAAGGATAAGTCAAATCATTCTCTCTTTGTGCATGTCTCCGACTGCATGTTAGGTACGACGTTGCATAAAGTTTCGAAGGACTACCGTATTAATATATTTTAAATGTACAGCACAAAATGTTTGATATTGTTTCTATTTATTTCGCTGACTTTGTGTGCATATTGAATTTTTATCTTGTTCCAGCTTTTTCAGTTGATTTTCTATTAGTTGTTCTTCAGGCAGGCGGGTTTTTTGTTTTTTTTTTAATTATTATTTTATTATGTACAGTTTTTAATTATTTTTCGAAATACATACATACATACATATAATTAAAAATACAACAAAAAACCCATACTATTTTAGTATATACTTCAACACGAGACAATAACATTAATCGTTAATAATTAATCACTCGTCAATTGTCTTAACTTAATGCTAAATAGTAAATTCGAAAATATTTAAAAAGAAACACGACCGAAATTAAAATTTCTTTAAAAAAAACTGTGCGTATTAAAATAAACTTAAGCTCATAGTCAATTGCGTACAAAATCTCATGAGCATATTCGAAAACAAAGATGCATCTATAGTACTTATAGCCATCTCTTTTTATCCTACGCGTAAGCGTATCTGCGTATTGTAATGATTAATATTAGTAACCTGTTACGTTATTAGGCAAAACGCTTATGCGCCGGTCGTTGTGTCAAGTTTTTGATAAAACTCCGTACGCAAAAAAACTGCGTACGTAAAATAATCGTTACATTCGTATCGGCGAAACTACGTATATGGTTATTAGCTTCGTAACTAGTTACTGAAACCGATTACGTTAAATAACGCCCACCGCTAGTACGGAGTGTCTTCTGTATGTAAGCGAAGTTGCTGCACACATATTACGCCTGAACATACACTGTATGTGATACAATCTAAGCTCGCTAATTTGACTCAAATGTAGTTTAATAATGATTTCAGATTATCGACATAATTAAATACTTTAAAATTTTGAATTAAATTAAAAAAAAAAGAATAAGAAGATATTATAAAATATAATGTAATTATATTTATTAGAACGTAAGGCTTTTCTATCAAAAATGTTGTGAGTCACTTCATATAACGAAGTAATTACGGTACGTGAACAGGATTACGTTTAACACACACATATACACGCGTATTCACCCGATTTTGACAGTCACTAATCTCTATACTATTTAATTTAACTCGTCGTTCGTGACATTCCACAAACCTCACTAATTGACTGTTTGCAGCCCCTGAGCCATTACTCGCTCGTTAGGTTCCAGGTGAACGTATAAAAAATAATTTTGTTTGCTAGGAGGAATTTTTACTCCATGTGAAGCCTTAGTATAATTGTAACAAATATTATACACCAGCAAACAGCGCAGCTTTAAAAGCGCTCGCGAGACATTTGAATACCGGTAATATTTTTTCGTCAGCTGTGTAGCTACTAATATACCTACTGCTATAAACGTCTCGATGACGCGAACGTACGAGATCCAACACATAAAAAATAATAATAAATAAATAAATATCTACATAATACACACACGGCCGTCTGTTCCTAAATAAAACAACTTAATGCTTGTGTTATAGGTAACAGCCGACTGGTATAGCTACATTTTTTTTAGATAAACATACTTATAAATAATACATATATAAATATATAAATAAATATATATATATTACACCCAGACTCGGGGTGGGAATTGAACCCACAGCCCTAGGAGCAGAAAGTATGGTCACTACAAACTGCGCCAACGGGCTAGTCAAAATGTGTCCAACGCGAACAGCACACGGCCGCTGCGCGTTAGTCACGAGCGTGTGTACGACAACACGCCCGCATCTAAATCAAAGCGCATCACAGACAGACTTGCGCTATTGTTCCTTCACCCTACTCTGAAAATTATCGAACTAAGTTCGGAAAATTTACGTTCTCACTTGAGTGTGAGAGTTTTATTATAGAAAAATTACGTTTACTAGTTTCGCCTGTTCCTACAGTAGTTGATTTTCACCAGATTGTTGGTTTAGGTGACTATCGATTGATATACATAGTACTTATTTGTAACTATATTTCTAAAGGGCAATAAAATATGTTCTTCCATATAATATATATATATTATAAAAAGTAAAATTATTGTTAAAATAAAAGTATAACACACCTCAAGACGTGAAGTTAGATTTGCAAACCGTTATTACATTCCTGATCTCATAACAGAGACGGTCGTTTGTACTCTCTATCAAATAAATAGCACTGTCCCCGAGCGTACTTCAAATAAGGTTTAAACTAAATTAGCTGGTAGTAATTACAGGAGAACGCAATCTTAGGATTAAAGGGTGACGATGTTACTGGAATACGATGTTTGGGTACAAAAGTTCCATTGTAATGAGGGTGATGGTTTTAGACCTAGGACATTGTACGAGTGTGTATAAGCCTATTTAAGAATTACACGCAAAGCTACCCCAACTGCCGCGGAAGGGTTATGATTTTCGCGCGTATCTCGTATGTGTGTTTATAATATATAAATAAGTAAACCAAGAAAAATTGGACCTGTGAGTGAATATTACGATGAACCATTTTTTACACAAAAAGCCGACGTTAAGTGTATGTTCCTAGACGGTTCTCATCGTTGGTTAAAGAAACTAAATGGTGGTGACAAGATTTATGGTTTTTTTTTTTTTTGTCAATATACCTATGTTTAATATTTTCAATCTCTAACGTTTTATAAATCAAATCTGTATGTTATGTACGATGTTGCACAAAACTTCGAAGGACTACCGTATTGATATTTCAAGTGTACAGTGTGTACATAATATTTGATATTGTTTCGATATATTTCGCTGGCTTTGTGTAATTATTGAATTTTTATCAGTTGATTTTCTATTAGTTGTTCGTGAAGAACAACGCAGGCGGGTTTTTTGTTTTCTTCTAATCTTTATTTTATTAAATGTATACCTTCTGTAAATAGTGTATGTATTTTGAATAATAGATACTAAGTAAACAGCCGCTAAATTTCAAAACACTATTTTTGCAGTTTCGTTCAAAGGAACGACACTGATAAAACTCTGCTGTCTGTTCGTCACACAGAGCTGTGTTTAGAAGAGTAGTGGAATATTCAGAGAAATTACTATAACGGTAAACACTGAACATGTATTCCATTATTAATCTTCTTACAGCGATCCAGTATTGGTAACCGTCTGTAAGTGTCGTCTGTGACGACATTGAATATTTCTTTTGAAATTTATATGATTTAAGTGTGTATGAAAATTTGGCGGAGGTCATAACGCTGCGTTATGACCTCCACGAAATTTTCAATTTTTGAAGTGATCGTAATCAACTTTATATACAAAAATGAAAATCTCGTCACCGCGATTCAAAATAAGCAACTAACGATGAGCGCCATCTAGTAACAAGTAGAAACTTACGAGTACATCCAATATTGACTGCGCTTGACCTTTTGATTATATTTAATATGGTTTTTTCCTACGAAATTGCCGTATCGTCGTACTGGCTATTTCAAAACTAAAAAAAAATCGCTAAAAACTCGAATTTCAAATTATTTTTATTTTATAAACATAGAATTATTGTTGATAATTAGTCATTCATTAAAATTTTTATTTTATTTTAATTATTATTAAGAGACGTTATAAAATATACAGCAATCTATTTACTGGAATGTAAGCTTTATATTTGAAATTACATCACTTCATGTAACGAAGTAATTACGGTATGTGAACAGAATTATTTATTTATTTATTTATTTTATATTTGGGAAACAAACAGACATACATAATAAAAAATATATGCACTAATTAATTTTACAAAATCCAGCGAACTTTCCACCAACTATTATTATTTCATAAAAGCACTCCATAGTAATGATAAGCTATAATTAATTAATCAACATCAAAACTCAAAAAAAAAAACCACAAATCATCAATATAAAATTCATTCCACATCAAATTGTTTTAATGAAATTCGATAACTGCTTTTTATATTCAGCTAAAGATAAATGAAATAAATCAAAATTCTCAAAATGCTCATTGTATTTACGACAAGCTCTGATCAAAAACGAATTAGCGTTATAGGATGTACGACAAGTTGGAGTATGAAAATACCTCGGATGACGTGAACCAGACCGTAGACAGTTCAAAAGTAGATTGCTAAGTAAAAACGAAGAGTCTATGTAATTATTAGCAACTTTAAATAAAAAATATTTGGTCTCGAAC
Source organism: Melitaea cinxia (assembly GCF_905220565.1). Taxonomy (NCBI): domain Eukaryota; kingdom Metazoa; phylum Arthropoda; class Insecta; order Lepidoptera; family Nymphalidae; genus Melitaea; species Melitaea cinxia. The sequence continues at coordinate 9,388,329 of NC_059418.1, read as the reverse complement.
AGAACGGCGTCAGACAGACTCAATGGCTTGTTTGGTAACTTGTGGTTTACGTTTAACATATAACTATATATGTACACGTGTATTCACTCGATGTCGATCAGAAGTGACCTCTCCACTACTCCCTGTAACTCGTCGCGTACACTCACAACAGAACACGTCGTCCACGAGCTGACACGACACAGACGTCGCTAATTGACTGTTCGCAGACCCCCCGTCATTATTCGCTCGTTAGGTTCCAGATGGACTTAAAAAAGCAATTTCTATTATAAGGCAAGGAGTTTTATCAAAGAGGCGATATAATACTACATGATATACAATTTTATATGCACAGAGTGGTTATGAGGAGAATAAACTGTTACTGTGACCCGCGGTTTCACATGCAGCTCACGGTAAAGTCTCAAAAGCATGTGCAAAATATAAATGACTACAAAACATCACAAAACAACTTAGTGATGAAACTGTAAGTACATTGACGGTACGATAACCAAACATCTAAGTACACCCGTACCTTGCGAATCAAGTTTCAAACAAAAACACAGAACCAAAAGAAAACGCCTCGCTCTCACCGATCTAATCAATTAGAAATGTAACAAGTGACCCGTGTGAAGGAGACGCAATGTTTCCTCAAACACAGGCGATGTTTTATTTAAAGTACTAATTTACATCGAACACGGCGCGTCCGTCTCCACTCGAAGCGTTCTTTTATAGAGATTATTATTTCTTTACGATTCGTCGAGACTTGTGCGGACGAGACGTTTGTTGTTGAACACAGAGAGGCCTCCGTTGTGTCGGTTTGATTAGTTCTTGTGGTTACTTCTATGAGCTGCTTAGTGTACAGTGTTGAAGTAGCGCGTAGTGTTCGATAGCTCGTAACTCTTAAACTAATGTCACAATTGTTATTATAAGAACATATAGACATGTGTTTGTATGTATTCTCAGATCTTCAGCTTTTTATATAAAGTATACATGTAAGGTGTACACAGTCTTATCCATATTAAACCATCGCCTGACGTCATTTGAGTCGTGAAATTGAATCCAACTTCCCGTGAAATACAAATATCTCTTAGCTACCGAAAAGCCGTGTAAAATTTAAATGTAATCCGAAATACAGTTTCTACTGCGATCCAGTGCTGCTAGATTTTTTGTAATCTTTTTTTAAGATTCAAAATTATTCAGTGTCTAATGCGCCTCAAAACCAATTTTTTTTTCTAATAATATGAGTATTATATATTAATATAAATACGAAAAGTAGGGAAAAATGTTATCACGTCGACGTCACACATGTGTTCCGATATGATATTCATATGTGAGTTATTGGTCTCGGAGAAACTGTCACGCACGAAAATAAGAAAAATATGAAAATGTCTTACTCTTCTATTATTAAATATGTCCAGCATCTGCAACTATACCCGTCTCTTTCACGCATGATCTATCTCTCTTTAACGTTTAAGAAAACAGTGATTAGCACAAAGAATGCAGAACCCCATTCGTATGCTTATTAGCGATCCCCTGAACACTTGACAAAACTTCGCCTATAAAAGGATGGTCCAATTTATAAGAGAAAGCGATTAAATGTAATCAATAAAGTAAAAATATGCATACCTTGGGTCAATCTGTTAATCTCTTAATGAAATCAACTAAGTTTGTGTTGAACTCCGACACAAAAAGTTCCGTACCACGAAATTTAACATCATATAGTTCTTAATATCTAGCAAAACAATACAGAAAACAAACACAATTCTTCTATAAAAGCTTTCTCTTGTTACAATAATAATATTTCAAATATACAACCCAAAGATAAACTAACAAATAGACGAGTGGACAGTAAGGTAACAGGATTACGTTCTCTTAATTCTAGTTTATTTTAAATACAAAAACGCTCTCAGCAATAACTTGTACCACAACATAAAGGATCAAAGTAAGAAACTTAGGAGCAAATCCTAACTATAAAGAATATTTTTATAGCTCAGAGATGACTTGAAAGAATTTACATCAAATGTTAAAGGCGCATTAATCTCTTTATGTTCACAAGGTCCTCATCTGCTGCTCGGTGCTTACGAGAATTCTCTTTATGACTATTCTCATAACGCTTCAGATGACATAAGAACCTCTTTTTTTTCTTCCTTTGAAATTTTAAAAATATAAATATTACATCATTTTAACTGTTTTGTACGATATATGCATTTTAGAAGTCAATAAAAATTATTTATTAATTTTTTTATCAAAACTGTTACGATACTGTACGATCTATGCATTTCAGAATTCAGTAAAAAATGAATGTACCAACCTTTTTTTTCTCGTTCAACGTTTCTTTTAAAACAATTTGTTTTGATATTCCGCCCCAACAGTCTCCATCCCTCTTGTTATGTCAGGCTGCCGGACCGCGATAAGTAATGTAACAAATATAGTGGGACTGTCTCACATAGCTTCCCGAACAAACCCGGTCACTTGACTGATAATAGAAGTATTACGATTTATTCAATATCAAATATTTGAAACCTTTTCATAGTATACATAACGATATTAATAATATAAAACTATACCGTAAAATAAATTAGTTGTTTAGTTAAAGGAGTCAATGTTTCTATACTTAAATGTCACAGAAGTATTAACACGTGCAGTGATTCGTAGCACTGTGCTACATGACGTAGCGTACCGCTACGAAGCTACATATTTTTAGAATCTTATTTAATGAAAAATTAAATAAAGGCTTAATAAAGTATTTTTGTATATGCGGTAACATAAAAACAAACGTATCAAGATTGTACGTAAATTTACTTTTAAGTAACACGCGCAGTTCTCAACTCTCATGAAACATTCTCAGCACGGAATCAACACGTAAAGAGCGCTCCTCACACCTCTGTGTACAGCTGTTCAATAATTTTAAGTATTGTTTGTTTTCTTTTTCTTATTATATCAAATAGTTTTTGTTAAAATCTCTTTATATTAAAATAAACTATTAATTTTGTCTTTTTTTAACCCTTTTAAAATAACACACGTTTTTCAAGTATTTCCGTCGGGTCTACCAAGAGAAAGAATTCGTACTGTATTTAACAAATTACCTTATGTTGGATTTTTTTCGTGTGAAAAATCCTCTTTTTTGAGTAGTCTAAAAATAATTTCAAGCAGCCGATGTCATAACACCGCACTCATAACATACTGCCTTTGACTTTTATAGCAGCTACGTGCGACCCGAGCGGGTTCTGTAACCGGTTCAAGTTGTTTATGACTTACATACCCTATTGGTCCTTTTGTTAAATTATGATTTTATTTATACTCTCCGGGTGGTTCCACACACGTTGTATTTCACATCGCCATGTTCATTGCTATGCGACCTAGTTTTATTTTGGTTGAAAGGTTACTCCAAGATGGTATGTCTATAAAATATATTTTACTTTTTTCATAAAATATGCTCGCATCAAATAATAAATACTTATCAATAACACACAGCTATCTACGGAAACACAAAGTCTCCTTGTCTGATTTACGGTTATCCCGTTAAGTGCGTCTTATCCGGTCAAAAGACCGCACTAAAATCTATTTGGACTTTATCGAACCTAAAGCTTTTCCCTGAAGAGATTAATTTAATTCCCACTAGCAAGCTTCCCAGTTTCACTCGTATGAAATCCGAGCTTGTAAGAATTTCTCGTAAATAATTAAAATTATTTTTCCTGTAACTTACTTGTACTATGGATCATTATCGCACGGCTACTACACGGCACCTTCTCGTTCGTTTTACTCTCACAATAAATTTAAGATAACTAGAATTTTATTTATGTTATTTTCCTTATAATCTCTCAAGAATAATAAATACAATAAACCCTGTTAAATATGTATAAACTAATAATATTAAGCCTATTGTTTATCTTATTATTGTTTCTTATATCAATTTGTTGCTGCAACGATAATTAAATAAACGCCTAACACTCATCTTGCTTATTACAAAAATTTACACCCACCTTATCATTACTCCTCACCGGTGTCTTCACGACATACGGCACTCCGGCCACAGGAAACATTGACGACATCATTGCTGGCGCGAAGATCACTTTGACGGCTCGCTGTTGACAGCACGACTTTGACACCTCACTCACACTAACCTCACACGACTTGACCTTATTCTCACACTCACAGCAACAATGATGACAGTATTTGACAGACGAACTTTGACAGTGATTCTGAATTCTCTTACAGAAGATGTTGTTTGATGGATTTCGACAATGTTCTTGACTGTTTTCGTCATTTGTTTGTATTGAAGTATTTTTCATTTCAGTAATGTTTTCATTTGTCTTATTATTGTTTGATACCTTCATGTATAATTTCGGTTTCTTGTTGAAGTCCTCGGGTATTTCAAGTAGAGGCGTCTTCCTCTTCAACTCGAGTGGTGGTTCTAACAAGTATTTGTTTGGTTTGCAGTTTTCTTTCGTGTTTGATGATACGAATGGATGCACTAGTGATGTTCTTGTTGGTTTGCTCGGGTTCGACGTCCCGGCCCCGGAGGGCTCAGTTTTGCTTGTGGGATCCAATTTGAATGTATGTATTTTCCTTTTAAAAATATCTATTTTATTTTGAATGTAATTAGCATACCTTCTTTCAGTCACTAACCTTCGTACATTTTAGTTTTATTTCTAGATACATCGAAAATACTAAAAACTATTGATATAAAAATAACAAATCTATAAGTGACAATTGTCGAAATTATTAATAATAATAAAGACGTTTATTCACTTAATTTTGCACTAATTATATTTTTTCACTGTCACTCACGTTTCAAACATTTTATCGTTAGAGAATATCTCTAAATCAACTTCGATCTTAATTTTAAATTAATAAAAAGTTAATAAATCAAAAACTGTTCCATAATCCGCGTTATCACTTGTTCAATTGTTCTTTAAAAATCATTTAACTTGTCACAAAACAATCAAAAACAGTCACAGTACCGCCGCGTGTACAACACCGTCACAACATAAACGTCCTTGAACTTGCGCAACAGGCGACGTTTGTTTGTAAACAAACGCCACGTAAACAATGAAATATCATTCATTAAACACTGACATTTAATAAAAATAGCTTTTATTTAATAACAAAACTGTTAACAAACTTATTACCTGATATTTTTTCAAATAAAATCAAAGAAAATTTAGGTTTTCTTTCGTCAATAAAATGTCTGTACGTTCGTACGGCGCGACGTATTGATTACAACTGAAGAGTCGAGGAGTGTTCGTAGGCGGGACCAGGGAGGGCGGTGATGTAGACCACGCCTCTCATAGCTAGCCTCTGAATTATTTCAGTCTATGTTTAGATAATACAAGATGGCGTGACAGTTTTCACTTCCTACTTTTTATATTGATGTCCAGGCCTATCAGCCAAACAGATGGACATTATGAATCAGTACATTGTTACATTGATTCAGTTTGTAAAAAAAAATTCTTTATTAAAATTAATATTTAGGTATTTAATTGTGTGTTATTATTATTGAAATATGTTATTGTCTAATGGCTAATACAAACATCCAGACGGACTGACGAAAACGTAGAAATTTTGATGACAACTTTTCTCATTAAACACCTAATATTCGTTTTTATTAAATAATCAACACAACTATTAAATGTGTAAATTAAGAACCAAAGAGTTCCTCAGCGATTACGAGTGATTCTGATTATTGACTCCTATTTTACGCGATTAACCTTAACTCCTACAAGCTTGTGATGAGAGGCTGACATTTTAAAAGAACGCACGACAATAGCTCGTTAGCGTCGTGTTGATTTTACCGGAAGCAAGATTGTTCTCTGAATAATAATGACTTGGGTCTTTGACTGAATATTTATTTTTTTACCATTGTCTTGAATGTCGTTGTCTATGAGTGAGCGTAGTTCAGTTGTCAAGTTGAAAATCAATGATAAAAAATGTTTAGTAAAATTCGTTACATCCATTGTATACAGTATAAGATGTAACAAATGTATATGTATACACATATTTGTTTAAGAGACATCTTCATTATAAGTAATTGTTACACAGCTTATGACAAGATATAAGATTTACATGGTTACTTCTATCACTAAAACTATTCATAAACGGGATCATGGTAAATAACCATGATTTTTATTTCCATTTTGCGGAACTCGATATTTCGACATTAACTGCGAATGTCTTGTTCACGAGACTGCAATTTGCGGGTAGATTTTGATGGCTTTTAGCAATGTACCTGACCACCTCCTTTTTCACACGTTTGCTGCGCAAGCACTTGTCACCACTACCATTGTTCTTTTCATTGTGGAATCCGGTGATTAGGTTATGCAAACCCATGAAGAGTGGTATAAACAATTCGCGAATCGATACTGTGAGCGTCATCTGTAAAACACGGGATCGAGTGTCGAGTGCGCGTAAAGCAAAGAACAATGGTAGGGGTGAAAGTAAATTATCAAAAATGAGAGATCGAAAACGTCTGGTAAGCGGTAATAGACCGTTCTCCCGCTGTCATAAGTATCATAACTGACTTTACGGAGAAGGAATAACATCTTAACAATACGATTAATTACTCGTAACAGAGCAATCAACGACTGAACATTCCTAAACATGTTCGCTGTATTTTGCAACTTGTTGATAGATGGCGCTCATGGTTCGAGCAAAGCTAGGCCGATCAAACAAAGCGAATTTACCATGTATACTTCTACTTGATTACAGGTGGCACTCATCAAGTTAAAAATCGCGGTGGCAAGGTTTTTATTATTGTGTTTATAGTCGATTATGAGAATGTCTTGCTTTGCTAGCGTAGCACAGTAGCTAATGTTGTGGTTAACGCTGTAGCTAGCGCTCATAGTTCATAAGAAAAGACCTTTATAAGTTTTTCTAATTCCGTCCCCTATTACCATGTAGGAGAAACGGAACCCTAATACATTAACTTACGAGTATATACCATAATTAATTCATAAAAATTAAAATGAGTCGCTACTCGTGACGAATCACCTGTTCACATAATTTAACTGATATATCATGGAGGTAAATATTGAGAAGTTTGGACTTCCTTCCCCTGTCACAAGATGAAAAGGAGCTATATTTCAGAACGTATACATATATAAACGCCTCACACTTAACAGCCCCACTAGGATTCATTCTTGCATTTGGGGTCCAGAAACACACAATACTCAGCCACAATCACCTTGAAAACGGCAAACATCAGTATAGCGAATACCGACGATACCATGATCGTACCCGCAGCCGCCAGCGCAACTGAGCCATAAACCAGTATTTTTTTTAACGGTTAGTTTTTTTTAACGCTGAAAAACTCCTCGCTCGTACCGTCGTCTCTTTCTTAATGAAACAACAACCACCTTAACAATGAAAATAAATAATTTCAAAATGATTTAGACTTCTGTGCACTCACAGATTTAACAGAATTTTATTACTAAAACATCGCTCTGTGTGTTACATCATGGCGAACATTCATTCGGATGTACATAATTGTGTTTGTTCGCAAACGAAAAAAAACCGACTCCAACACCAGCTTTCGATTAAATTAAAAATTATCAAACTCGGTACACCCAGTAAAAAGTTATTGCAGATTTTCGAGAGTTTCCCTCGATTTCTCTGGGATACCATCATCAGATCCTGGTTTCCTCATCATGGTTATAAACTAGGGATATCTTCTTTTCAACAAAAAAAGAATTATCAAAATCGGTACACCCGGTAAAAAGTTATTGCGGATTTTCAAGAGTTTCCCTCGATTTCTCTGGGATCCCATCATCAGATCCTGGTTTCCTTTTCATGGTACTAAACTAGGGATATCTCCTTTCCAACAAAAAAGAAGTATCAAAATCGGTACATCCATTAGAAAGTTATGTGGTATAATACACTGTAGATCGACGAAAAAAGCGTCAAGTAAAAACGCATTATTAGATATAACTCAAAAAGTTATTGTTAGATCTCAAATAAATTTATATGAAACCAAATGACACACAGCACCTTTCCATTAAAAGAAAATTTGTCGAAATCGCTCCACCCAGTCAAAAGTTCTGAAGTAACATACATACAAAAAAAGAAATACAGTCGAATTGAGAACCTCCCCCTTTTTTGGAAGGTTCAAAACACGCCTGATTGTAATAAAACTAATATTTAAAATAGTTGTAGAATAAATTTGCTTATAATACGTATTTTCTGATCTACTCGACTTTCCATATTAGTAGACTTGAAAATAATATGAACGGGTACCTATAATAGTTATAATTAAACACAAATACACAATAATATGCTTCATTGACATTACTAGAAAATTTATATATTTTTTAATTTTTTAAATTGTCTGAAACGCGTCTTTCTCACTATATGTTATTTGAGCATTGATCATTGCACCACTCTATCGATATTATTTTGTAGCTATTTTCACTTTTTTGCAAATTATTATTTATTTATTTGTATTTAACAATAAGTTTAAATTTAAAGATTGGGGAAAGGATTAAGAAGGGGTTCCGTTGTCGCATTCGAATAACGGACCTACAAAAATTCCTGTAAAAATGTAAGTATCATTAATGTGGTAACAACAGTAATGGGCTACTAACACAACAATAAAAATTTGGCCAACGTGATTCTGCTTTGTGTCACTGATGATGAGCGCCATCTATCAACAAGTCTAAGCATAACTATACCAATGAACGTTCAGTCGTTGATTGGTCGGTTACAATTACTAAATCGCGGCGGAAAGAGTTAGTATAAAAGAATTCTGACGTATAACACACATTTTTTAATATCATATCAAAAATCAACCGTTCCAGCGGGGATCGATTCTGCGTCTCCGACTGACCGTGTCGGTGCTCTAGCCAATTAAGCTATAGAACAATGTACTCGCTAGATCGAAATTCTTGATATGATGATTTTATATTCGGTCTAAGCGACCGTGGCAGTGGATATTAATTATATTGTAACACTATCCGAACCATAGACAGACAGACATGTGATGCAAAAATAATAGTAGAACAATTTACTTCATTACGGATGCGGCTTTACTTAATATCACTTGGCCACTTTTTAAATGCACCAAAGTTTTAAAACGCTCTCCTGAAAACTTAACAAAATCAGACACAACGTTCTTCATGTCAGGTGTCGATATGATATAAATTAGAATTGTTATACAATCATGAACGAACATAAATTACGTTCACTAAATTATTTCAATTTGCAAGTTTTATTACCATTAGTTTAATACCAAGCTGTGTTGATAAAACTGTTATCGAAATAAGGAAAACCAAAATGGTTTGTCAGAAATATCGAGGTCTTCTAAAACCACACGAATAGTGCGTCAGAAACGAGTGTAAACGACTTTCTCAAGGTTACTGCTCCGATTTCCTTTTTTAATCGACTTCAGAAAAGGAGGAGGTTACTCAATTCAACCATATATATTTATGTTTGTTCGGGGATAACTTCGTCATTTATTAAACGATTTTGATAATTCTTTTTTTGTTAGAAAATTCAAATTATAATTACAAAATTATAAATGAAAACATAAATTATTGCTTGCTTCTCGTATACACTGATACATATATCTCTGTTTCTTACAATAAGCTTAAAGCACTATTAAAACGTCACTCTAAGCGTTACTAAGGGTCAGCGTCATTTGTTTCGTCAGAATTTACTAACCATGTTTTTGTCATAAACTCAAATATACAATAAATATCATTACATAGTATAAAACAAAGTCGCTTCCCACCTTCCTTATGCTTGGATCTTTAAACCTACGTAACGCATTTTGATGCGGTTTTCTTTAGTAAATGGAGTGATTCCAAAGAAAGATTTCTATGTATAATACGTGCATAATATAGTAGAGGAACACTAATAGCTAAAATTGATTGATTGAAGTACAAGTCTGACTCCTGCATGAAAGATAAATCGATACAACCGTCAGGACAAAATGAGTTAATTAATAAAACAAATAAGTAAACACATGTCTTGCATGGGAAAACGCTATAATTTACATTTATTACTGTATTAATTATTTATTAGAAATCTGTAATTAGTTTTGTAATTAGTTCTGTAATTAGTTTTTAGTGTGCTGTGTGGCTACGGCACTAAAGAATTTAGCCACCCCCTCTCTTCCCGTGGGTGTCGTAAGAGGCGACTAAGGGATAACAAGGTTCCACAAAAACCTTGGAACTAAGAAGCCGACCGATGGCGGGATAACCATCCAACTGCTGGCTTTGAAATACACAGGCCGAAGACGGGCAGCAGCGTCTTCGGTGCGACAAAGCCAGTACTGCGGTCACCAACCCGCCTGCCCAGCGTGGTGACTATGGGCAAAACACATGAGTTCACGTTATTTTTGGCGTAAACTTGTGGAGGCCTATGTCCAGCAGTGGACTGTATAGGCTGTAATGATGATGATGATGTAATTAGTTTCAACTTGTGCGGGAGTTTATCAAAAATGAGAGATCGAAACCGTCTGGTAAGCGGCACACGAACGAGACCGTCCTCCCGCTGTCAAAAGTATCGTAACTGACTTTACATAGAAGGAATAAAATCTTAACAATACGATTAATTACTCGTAACAGAGCAATCAACGACTGAACATTCCTAGACATGTTCGCTGTATGTTGCAACTTGTTGATAGATGGCGCTCATGGTTCGAGCAAAACTACGCTGATCAAACATAGCAAATGTACCGTGTATGTTTCTACTTGGTAACAGATGGCACTCATCGAGTTACAAATCACGGTGGCAAGGTTTTTATTTTGTGTTTATAGTCGATTATGAGAATGTCTTGCTTTGCTAGCGTTAGCACAGTAGTTAATGTTGTGGTTAGCGCTGTTGCTAGCGCTAATAGTTCATAAGATACACTTTCATCGTAATCTAATTTTTCTAATTCCGTCCCCTATCACCATGTAGGAGAAACGGAACCCTAATACATTTACTTACATACCATAATTAATACATAAATAATAACACGAGACGCTACTCGTTACGATTCACCTGTTCACATAATTTACCTGATATAACTCGACTTATATAGCTTATCGCAGAAGGCACAGATAATATTCGCTGTGTTTTGAACTTTTGGCTCGTGAATAGATAAATGTCATCATCAGTATCATCACACCGTAACTTCAGCCTATCGCACCAGTCCACTGCTGGACATCGGTGGGTTACAAAAAGCTAATTTTAAAACTAGCCAATTTTAAATGACATAATTTTAATGACAATTTGATAAGAAATGACTAATATTTTTTAAATCTTAACAATTTAAATAATGAATAATAAAAATTAATATATAAAATTGAAGAAAAATACATGTGGGTAGAAATAATATAAATTAAAGGAACCAAAATAGGAGGAAAAAATTATAAATTTAATTAACATATGTAAAGGTAATATAAAATGTTGGTTGTTGATCGTTGTGCAGATATTGTCAGTCTTTGATGGTTTTGTGTGTACATATATGATTGGTGTTTTAGATGCAGTTCAATAGTCAAGTTCGGAGAATTTGATGCCTTGAAATTGTAAAATCAAAAACTTAATAACTTAAAAGTGTGCATATTGTTACCTATTAAATTCAAATGTTGTAGTTTAAATTTTCAAAATTTAGAGATTACAGTTTCAAATATAACTTAAAATAAAAAAAAAATAATATATAATGTATTGGAATTTAGAATCTTACTTAAAGAACTTTGACGGGGAGATGTCTTTTGACTACCGTATGTAAAGGTACTGAGGATTTGGTTTCTTTTTGTTTGGTTGTTGTTGTGGATTGGTTTATGTATACAGCTTTCTTCAATGATTTTATATTTTATAGATGCCTGATGATGGTCCAATAAAGGATCGAAACGTCGCATGAATTTGCAATTGGTGGTTTGATTGGCACCCTATGTCCACTTTCCTGCTAATCGTCAAGAATATTTATAATAAATGGACACAACGATAAATAATGAAAAAAGATTAATATTTAAAAGACGTAAACATTGTATCTGGCGGTACGTACGTCAGGGTGTTTGAATCAGCTGTATAGATAAAATAACTTAAAGCAAAGGTACTCGTTTTATGTATTCAGTATAATTTATTATTTTGTTATATTAAGACACATTGATGTATATAATATAAATTACAATGATCAGTAAAATGCTACACAAACTCATAAATGAATTTACCAATCATCAGTCATTAAATTAAAGTGGGTAGTTTTATACACACATATAAAACATTTATATGTGTCGATATATGGCGCTCATCGTTGGCTATAAATACTGAATCGCGGTGGCGAGATCGTTGTTGTTGTGTTTAAGTATATCTGTAAAACCCGTTGGAATTATCACCAACCAGTGGTGAATTGCACTTAATGGAGTAATTTTTCTAGTTCCTTACCACGTCACAGTGTGTAACGGAACCCCCATAACTAAGTCTTCGCTGTCTGTCCGTCTACAGACCTATCTTTAGAGGCGTAATAACAATTAAGTGAAATGATAAAAACACAAATATACATATATTATAAATAAAGAGAGAAAAAAAAAAACAAGAAAAGAAATTGCACCATATTGTAAGGTTAATTTAATTAATATATAATTCTTAAGTTTTTTTTTAAAACATTTTGTAAGCAATGATTAGTCACATTGACTAATCATTGCAAACAATCAAATGATTAATGTCGGTCATTCGATATGTCGGAGTCAACTGACAGCAACAATGTCGACTCACTTTACTTTGTACCGAGCTGTGAGAAGGTTGTGTCGAAATATAATTCTGTTTTATTCCTACAAACTACGTTTTATTTCTGAGATAAGGATTTGACTCCTTTATCTCAGAAGTGGGATATATCAAGGACGCCCACGATTTCGAAGAAATATCGCAGATTAAGAGAAAGTAGCTTACACAAGTGCTATTTTTTTCTTTCTACCCTCAATTGAAAATTCGTATTTATTAATTTCGTTTCGAATATGAACGTCTCGAGCAACAATGAAGGTGAAATAAGAAGTCGCCCTCGACGAAGAACACCGACTCTAAAGAAAATACGGCAAAAGCGGCGCCGAAACCGAAGTAGAACTGTGTCGAGCGTACGGAAGCGTCGACGACAGCGGACGGTTAGCCCTTCAAGATCTTGTGACGAAAATGAAGATTCTCTTCGGCGAAGTCGTAATCGCAAAAGAAGGAGTGTTAGCAGCAGAAGACATATACGTGATTTTCGGGAGACCGCCAGTGGAAGGTCACAACATGGCCGCAGAAAACGCAGCAGCAGTGCGCAGCGCAGTAGAAGTCGCAGTAGCAGACCGCGTAGCAGCAGGAGGCGTAGCAGCAGTACGTGCGACAAGCGTGCTAGTAGAACGAGGTCGGTAGCGAGAAATGACTGTAAAACTCCTCCCATTCATGTAAGTAATTCTAATTTTCTCAGTAGTGACACACAAACTTTTCTGAGTACTTTGGTAGAGGCTTTGACTAATAATCGACCGCAGGGTAACAAATTTCCCATGTTGGGTAATGTAATACCTGAGTTTGACCCCATGATTAAGGGTCAAACTATCCACATGTGGATTAATAAGGTGGATGAATGTGCGAGTCTTTATAATTGGGGCGATGACCAAATTATTCATTATGCCTTACCAAAATTGTCAGGTGTTGCTAAAACCTGGTATCAGGCACTCCCCACTATGTCATTTTCGTGGTCGGAATGGAAGGTAAAATTGAAAGATTCCTTTCCTAGCAGTGACGACTATGCCGAATTATTAACAGAAATGCTTTCAAAACGTGTCAGGTTTAACGAATCTTTAGAACTTTATTATTATGAAAAAAATTAATTTACTCAACCGCTGTGAAATACAGGGTAAGAGAGCTGTTGATTGTCTGTTGTATGGCATCGATGATCGATCCTTAAGGCTAGGTGCAAAAGCGGCGAAATGCCAAGAACCAGAGCAAGTTTTAAAATACTTTCAATCAATAAAACAACAGTCTCGCGAATTAGACAGATTAAAGGTAAATAACGAAAAACGTAATTCTACTAATATAATGTCTAATAATAATTTAAAGAGCATAGCGAGCAGTAACGAGTCTAGAATGTCAAAATCACAAAATAAATCGCCAGTCATTTGTTATAACTGCAATGAACCGGGTCACTTTAGTACTAAATGCACAAAAAGGATATTAAAATGTAACGTTTGCAATAGGCTGGGACACTTAACTATAAACTGCCCCAGATTACCGACAGGATCTTTAGATAAAAATGATACAAGTAAGGACAAGGATGTTATGCGTATCGTGACAAATGACTGTAGTGATTCTAAATATTTATTGAATCTTAAAATCAACGGGGATACAATTCAAGGTTATATTGATCTAGGTAGTCAATGTACGTTGCTCCAATATAGTGAGGCTATTAAAAGGGGTATTACTTGGTCAAATAAGAACTTACCATGTATGAGGGGGATAGGTAATAATATTGTGCAACCATTAGGCGTTACAAATGTAAGCATTGATATTCAAGATCTTATAGAAGACGTCGTGATTTACATTGTTGACGATAATGTTATTAAGTACCCAATCTTAATTGGGCACAGCTTTACTGAAAAGACTGGAATCATTATAACAAAAACTACTGATTCCTTAATATTTTCACGTGACAATTTAACCAAGCTACATTTACGATTATTAAATGACGTCACGGTTCCGTCACTAGGAATGTTTCCGTTACCAGTTTTCTCTAGTGATAATTATTCGGGCGCAGTAGTCGTAAGGGGTTCTTTACGCGGTATACCACAGTCCGAGTTCTATTTGCTTCCTGGCGAGTACGAATTAGTTAACGGAAGGGGTACGTTGCTGGTACAGAATTTTACCAAAAGACCAATTACGTTAAAACACAATGCACTGATCACTCGCGTCGTTTGTACTAAAAATTACTTAAATGTTAATCTATTAAATTTCGATAGTGTCGATACTACTAGTTCATTTCACTATGGTAAACAGTTAAGTGATACTGAAGTTAAACGATTAAAAGAGTTACTTAAGAAATACGAAACATGTTTTTCGGATAATTTGAATGATTTAGGACTTACTACCATAGTCAAGATGGAAATCGAACTGAATGACAGTCAACCAGTGGTCTATAGGCCATATAGACTATCGTTTCCGGAACGTGAACAGGTTCGGAGTATGGTTAAAGAGATGGTTGAAGCGGATATTGTATGCGAGTCCAACTCATCCTATGCCAGTCCGGTTCTCTTAGTAAAGAAAAAGACTGGTGAAAGTAGACTCTGCATCGATTATCGCGCCTTAAATAATAAAACTCGAAAGGAACACTACCCGATGCCCCTAATAGATGATCAGCTAGATCGATTAGCCGGTAATTCTTTATTTATAAGTTTAGACCTCGCTTCTGGGTATTACCAGATCGCAGTTGATGCAAACTCACAAGATAAGACATCGTTTGTTACACCCGATGGGCAATACCAATTTAAGCGTATGCCCTTCGGATTGGCAAATGCACCCTCGGTTTTTCAACGTGCGATGAATAAAATACTTTCTAGAGTCAATTACACCATCATTTATATGGATGACGTATTAATCCCGGCGCGGTCGTTCAACGAAGGTATCACTCGCTTAGAAGAGGTATTAAGTATTTTGAATGATGCAGGACTTACCTTAAAACTTAAAAAATGTAACTTTTTCTGTACCGAACAAGAATTCTTAGGATTTCACGTTAGTGGTAATGGTATTCGCCCAGGTACACGCAAAACCATGGCCATTAGTAACTTTCCAACCCCAAAAAGTGTTCATGACGTTAGGCGATTTATAGGTCTTGCAAGTTTCTTCCGTAGGTTTGTTAAAGATTTTGCTCTCCTAGCCCGCCCTCTAACAGACCTAATGAGATTTAAATTTGAGTGGAGGTGGACTGAGAGGGAAGAAGAAGCTTTCAAAGTCTTAAAGACAAAATTGATAGAGCGCCCTATTTTAGCCTTATACGATCCAAAATTAGAAACAGAATTGCACACCGATGCTTCAAAAATTGGGGTAGCTGGAATTCTAATGCAAAGGGGTGTTGATGGTTTGCTTAGACCTGTGGCTTATTATAGTCGCAAAACGTCAGTGGATGAACAGAAGTTTCACTCATTTGAGTTAGAAACTTTGGCGGTTATTTCTTCTCTAAGTCGTTTTCGTGTTTATTTGTTGGGTTTGAAGTTCAAGATAGTGACGGACTGTAATGCGCTTCGTACCACTTTAACCAAAAGAGACGTCATACCCCGAATTTCTCGCTGGTGGGTTCAACTTCAGGAGTACGACTGTGAAATTGAGTACAGACCGGGCTCCCGAATGAGCCACGTAGATGCCTTGAGTCGTGGTCCTGTAGCTGAGCCTAGTGATGAAATTTCCGAACACGTAATTGATGTTTTACATGTAGATATATGCGATTGGATCGCCACCGTACAGGATGATGATAGTGAGATAAGGCGTATAAAGGACATACTAGAAGATGATAGTACTAAATTTGTTGCAGACGTTCGTAAAAATTATCAGTTAAAAGGTAGTCGCGTATATCGAATTTTAGATGAGGGATTGAGATGGGTGGTTCCAAGGGGCTGTAGGTGGCAGGTGCTGCGCATGAACCACGACGACGTTGGTCATTTCGGCTACGAGAAAACGCTAAGCCGATTAAAAGGTGCATTTTGGTTTCCTAAAATGCGTAAATTTACTAAAAAGTACGTGACTTCGTGTCTGGAATGTGCGCATCACAAGGCACCAGGTGGCCCTAAGGAAGGAATGCTTCACCCAATACCAAAATTAGAAAAACCCTTCCATACCATTCACGCGGATCATTTAGGGCCGTTCATTCGTTCAAAAAGGGGAAACATGTACTTGTTAGTTATTATAGATGCATTTACCAAGTTTATTAATATAACTGCTGTTAAGGATACAAAAACTACAACCGCGATGAAGGTATTTAAACAGCACTTTAGTTTTTTTTTGGCTTACCTGCACGCCTTATAACAGATCGCGGTTCTTGCTTCACTAGTGCAAAATTCAAAGATTTTATGGACAAAACTAAAATTAAACATATACTGAATGCCGTAGCGACCCCGAGAGCGAATGGGCAGGTGGAAAGATTTAACCGCACTATCTCAGATGCCTTAAGTACAAAGTGTCATGGAGGTAATGATAGCATATGGGACGAATACATCGGTGATATACAATTAGGAATTAATACAACGGTCAATAAAAGCACGGGTAAAAGCCCCTCTGAATTATTATTTGGGTGTAAATTAGTTAGTGCCTCAGAAAACCTGTTGGTTGACGTGATTGATGAAACATACGAGCGGGTTACTGGCGATGATCTGATGCAGTTGAGATCAGATACTAAAAATAAAATAGAGAAACAACAAGAATACGCTCAAAAGCAATTTAACAAACATAGAAAAAGACAAACTAGTTATAAGGTAGGTGACCTTGTTAGGATTGAAAGAACCGTTATCGATAAAGACCACATAGGAAAATCTAAAAAACTGATCCCTAAATTTCAAGGGCCCTATAGAATTTTAAAAATTTTGTCAAATGATCGGTTTTTAGTTGAAGATACCCCCTTAACGAGAAAAGGGAATAAAAGATATGAAAACGTTATCGCTTTAGACAAAATTCATCCCTGGATGAACTTTACTGGTTATTCCAGTGACACTGAAAGTGAGCAGGGTAACAATACCGATGCAACCGATGAGTGAACATAATAATTAATTTTGTATTCATTCGTTATATTAGTTTTTACTCTAATACTTATTTTTGGTGAGATGTTAGATTGTGTGTTACTGCTGAGAATTACTTTATTATTTAGACTTTATGAGCAATCAGTGCAGATTGAGAATGGCATCGAGTCCGATGTCGCACAGATGATTGCGAGATTATGATCTTTTTTTTTTATTATTGTAAGCACAGCTAGTTGTCAGAGGTCAGTGCAGATTGAGAATGGCACCATGATGGTGTCGCACAGATGACCGCAGATTGTGACAAACTGTGCAGGATAATAAGATAATAGAAATATAGACTTGAGATTTGTGATAAGAGATAGATAAATATTTGTATTTTAAATTATGAACTTCAGACGAGAATTGTACTATGATTAATTAAGGTATTTTATTTAAGGTATAGATTTAATTAGTGTATTTTATTTTGTTATTATTACTTTTTTCCTTGCTATGCATACTTATATTATTATTATTTGTGTAATTTTTTTTCTCTTTCTCGCTCTCTTGAGTGATTTTGTTAAATAAAGTGTTGCGAAGGATTATTTAAATTAAAAAGGTATATGATTATTACACGTAAAAGTGAGAGGACTCACTTACAAAGGATGGCCGAGCTGTAAGGTTAATTTAATTAATATATAATTCTTAAGTTTTTTTTAAAAACATTTTGTAAGCAATAATTAGTCACATTGACTAATCATTGCAAACAATCAAATGATTAATGTCGGTCATTCGATATGTCGGAGTCAACTGACAGCAACAATGTCGACTCACTTTACTTTGTACCGAGCTGTGAGAAGGTTGTGTCGAAATATAATTCTGTTTTATTCCTACAAACTACGTTTTATTTCTGAGATAAGGATTTGACTCCTTTATCATTACACTAAATCGTCTCCATCTTAAGATAATAATCCTCAATGTGTTTCTTAAAAGTTTAAGTTTTGCCGATATATTGCTAAATAGGAGTAAGTGTGTAAGGTTTACTTTTCATCACCTACCTTCAGTTTTCGAAATGACCATAATTGATGTTATATATAATTGTGTTTGCTCGCAAACGAAAAGAGAACCGACTTCAATTACATCGACGAGTAATAATACAATGTAGGTCGACGAAAAAAGCGTCAAGTAAAAACAATACAGTCGAATTGAGAACCTCCTCCTTTTTTGGAAGTCGGTTAATGAGAGAACGATCATCATGCAAGCGGTTCACGAACGAGACCGTTCTCCCGCATTCAAAAGTATTATAACCGACTTTATAAAGAAGAAATAAAATCTTGAAACCACGACTCATTACCCGTAACAGGCCAATCAACGACTGAACATTTCTAGACATGTTCGGTGTATGTTGCAATTTGTTCATAGATGGCGCTCATGGTTCGATCAAAGCTACATCGATCAAACAAAGCGCATGTACGCTGTATGTTTCTACTTGGTAGCAGATGGCACTCATCGAGTTACGAATCGCGGTGGCAAGGTTTTTATTATTGTGTTTATAGTCGATTATGAGAATGTCTTGCTTTGCTAGCGTTGGCTGTAGTAGCTAGCGCTAATAGTTTATAAGAGACTCACTTAATTTTTTCTAGTTCCGTCCCCTATCACCATGTAGGTGGAACGGAACCCTAATACATTAACTTATACTAAAGTGAGATTAATATATAAAATTAAAATGAATCGCTTATCGTTACGACTCGCCTATACACATAAGTCACCGTATTTGCCGGTATATAAGAGTTTTAGGTTCAAAGGGATATAACTTTAGATACACCAGTATTCATGAAAATATACTGAAAAATAAATTTGAAAAAATAATAATTAAAAAAAAAAACAAAAAACCCGCCTGCGTGAAGAACAACTAATAGAAAATCAACTGAAAAAGCTGGAACAAGATAAAAATTCAATATGCACACAAAGTCAACGAAATAAATAGAAACAATATCAAACATTTTGTGCTGTACATTTAAAATATATCAATACGGTAGTCCTTCGAAACTTTATGCAACGTCGTACATAACATGCAGTCGGAGGCATGAAATTGAAGGATAAGTCAAATTATTCTCTCTTTGTGCACGCAGGCGGGTTTTTTGTTTTTTTTGTTTTTTTTAATTATTATTTTATTTGTGTCTTTTTAGTCAGACAAATTACGTAATCGGTTCAATTCATTAAAACAGTTTACATCATGTGGTTGATTAAGTAATTTTTTAGGGTCAAGAGAACTGATAGCCAGCCCGGAGAAAGATCTCACTCTGCTCAAAGCAACGTAAGCCTGACCTCTAGCAAATAGGTGACTGCTTAAGTCAACAAATATTAGTTTTAATATAATGAAATTATTATTAAAATTATTTTTTTGTATTTGGTATTATGTATTTGTTATTGATTTTATTAATGTAATTGTAAATTGGTGTGACATTTATTAATTTTTATTTGTAATTTTAATTGTATGTTTTTTTTTAACCATTGTATTTTATTTGAAAGGCTACACCCCGAAGTTGATCGTCGCCTAGGAGTCGAGTTTGGCATGGCATAGGCATGGGAAAGAGCAAAGTCCACATTTTTTAAACTTTAATATTGTATTTCTTTATTAGTATTACGGTAATAATAATCATGATATACCTTTTTAAAATCCTTGTATTGAGCTCTTCAATTTGATACCCATATTGTAGTATTCGAGAAAAAATTTTTTTTTCATTAACTACAATGGCTTCGCGCAGCCGCCATGTTTAATTTTTTTTAATGTCACCTATTTAACAACACTTGGGCAGCTAAGACGAACCTAACGATACCTTAATTATGTAAATCCGTTCAGTGGTTCTGGAAATATGAGGTAGTAAAGAATATTACATACAAATATACATACATACAAGATACGCGCGAAAAACATAACCCTTCCTTGGCAGTCGGGTAATAAACATATCTTGTATGGAAAACCGCGATTATTTAACTTTATTAAATTATTTATTTATAAGCAATATGTAATAAATTTCAACTTTTGCGAGAAATCATCAAAAATGAGAGATCAAAATCGTCTGGTAAGCGGTACACGAACGACACCGTTCTCTTCTGTCAAAAGTATCGTAACTGACTTCACATAAAGGAATCAAATCTTAACTATTGTTAAATTATTGTTATTAATCGATTAATTCTTCGTAATAGACCAATCAACGACTTAACATTCCTAGACATGTTCGCTGTATGTTGCAACTTGTTGATAGATGGCGCTCATGGTTCGAGCGAAACTACGCCGATCAAACAAAGCCAATGTATCGTGTATGTTTCTACTTGGTAACAGATGGCACTCATCAAATTACAAATCGCGGTGGCAAGGTTTTTATTATTGTGTTTATTGTCGATTATGAGAATGTCTTGCTTTGCTAGCGTTGGCTTTAGTAGCTAGCGCTAATAGTTCGTAAGGAACACTCACCTGAATTTTTTCTAGTTCCGTCCCCTATCACCATGTAGGTGGAACGGAACCCTAATACATTAACTTATACTAAAATGAGATTGATACATAAAAATTAAAATGAATCGCTTATCGTTACGACTCGCCTATACACATATGTCACCGTATTTGCCGGTATATAAGAGTTTTAGGTTCAAAGGGATATAACTTTAGATACACCAGTATTCATGAAAATATACTGAAAAATAAATTTGAAATTAAATACGAGATCGTTTTTAAGTCATAAAGCACGAAAGATGTTGTTGAATACTTGGAGTGATTGATTACTGAGAAAAGGATACAAATTGATAAATATCGATGTTTACGAATTTTCGACAGAGTTATATTATTTTGTATAAAAATTATTTCCGTAACTATAGCAGATAGAATAACGTAGGTAGACTAAACAACATACTTTTTTGTAATAATCACAAAAAAAGTTTAACTTGACTTATATAATTTATCACATTGGACAAGAATAATATTCGTTGTGTTTTGACTCGTTGATAGATAGGACTCGTGATTAAATACAAAATTCTAAGTTTTAATTACAGTATACAAAAGTAATTACGAAGTTTGTGTTTTATCTTCTTGACACTAAGGAAGGCGTGGGTTGCACTTACCAAGCTGTCAAAGTAGATATATTTTAATAATATTCATTTAACAAAATAATATAAGCAAGAAGACCATTGAACCATTGAACTGTTGAACCATTTCTCGTTCTAAATTAAAATTCTTAAAGATTAACATATTAATGACGTATGCACCTAGCGTGCGTACGTCAGTGTGAATAATAGTAGATTAGTAGCCAAGGGATGTAAGGCATCAATTGCAGCCCGAGATATTTAGACGCACGAGCGTAGCGAGGGTGTCTATAGTTCGAGGGTGATGCTTACACCCGAGCTAACTATTCTGCTTTAAATCTCGAATGTGAGGTAAGTAGGAAAAAACCGGCATTACAAGAAACAATATTTAAACAAAAAATATTTAAAGTAAAAGTTTTCTATTCCCGCCTTTTTTCATTAAAAAGAATCAAGTAAAGAACTTTTTAATTTTTTTTTCAAAATCGAAATTGAGCTTCGCCTTTCGATATTTAAAATTGATGACTATTATACTCACACGTAGACAAGGCTGAATAGCAAAGCGACCTCTTTGGTCTTTGGGCTGACTGCATGATGTCTATTGTTAGTATGATGGTTAGAAGTAAGCGTCGTGGGGCTTTTCTAGCTATATTATTACCCTAGAGCGCTAATTAGTCACCCACAAGCCCCATTTGGAGGTAATAAGAACCTACTTACCGAACATGAGAGAAGTAAATAAGATTTATAATAACAATAAGTAAGGTACATTTACTTGAAGTTGTTTACGCATAGTTGGGGTAGTAATATTATATGGGGTAGTTGTGAATAATATGATTTGGTAGATAAGTACTCTAGTTAAATAAGTACTCTAATATCCAGCTGTGTTTAGAAGAGTAACGGGACATTCAGAGACTAAATATAGTTGAAATAGCTATAACGATAAACACTGATCGTTAATTTTGTAATGGCGTGTGATTCAATTATAAATCTTCTCACAGAAATCCAGTATTGGTAACCGTCTGTAAGTGTCGTCTGTGACGACGTTGAGTATTGAGACAACCTCTTGTCCTATTTTCGAAATTGTGAGATTTGACTTTATGCTCACAAATAAATATCTTGTCAGCGCGATTCAAAGCACCCTACTTACGCCCTACTCAACCTACGTTGTATTACTTGTCGATGTAATTAAAGTCGGGTTTTTTCCTTTGCGAGCAAACACAATTATTATTAAACTGAGCTTTAATATTTTGTTAAGTCTTTTGAAATGTATACCTTCTGTAAATAGTGTATACTATGTATATTGTAAATAATATGTATATATATATTGTAAATAATGTATACTATGTAAACAGCTGTTAGATTTCAAAACACTATTTGTGCAGTTCCGTTGCCCGAAGGTTTCAATGGAATGACAGTAATAAAACTCCACTCTGCTCATCTCACAGAGCTGTGTTCAGAAGAGTAATGGGACATTCAGAGACTACATATAGCTGAAATAGCTATAACGATAAACAATGATCATTAACTTTGTTCGCCATTTCATTGTGCAATTGTAAGTGTTATTCAATTTTTAATCTTCTCACAGCGATTCAGTATTGGTAACCGTCTGTAAGTGTCGTCTGTGATGACGTTGAGTATTTATTTTGAAATTTATAATTTAAATATTTGCGAAAATTTGGAAAGCCTGATAACGATGCGTTATGCGGCTCTCCAAGATTTTCAATTTTCGAAGTGATCGTAATTAACTTTATATATAAAAATAAAAATCTCGTCACCGCGATTCACAATAAGCAACCAACGATGAGTGCCATCTAGTAACAAGTAGAAACATATCAGTACATCCAATATTGACTGTACTAGATCTGCGTAACTTTATTTAAGACAAATTTTGTACTGCGGGTGTTAATTTTTGTAACAGAATTGTAATAAAATACAAGTATTTTATTTTATATAACTAGGTCGGTAAACCTCCATAACTAAGTCTTCGCATTCCTGTGTCAGAGACCTGGAAACACACTCACTGAATACAAAAAAAAAAAACATTCAAACCACGATAATCACCTGTATGGCACATACAGACATTTGTCACGAGTGAAAGAAGGAGCGGGAAGACTGGCGACTCCAAACTGCGCCCACGGGGTTGTCTATGAGATATAACCACAAATAGAAGCAAAACGAAGTCAATGTTAATAGTTTGTAACTTCAGAACATTTTTTTAGCCGACTTCAAAAAAGGCAAGGCTATCAATTCCACTCTATTTTATGTGTGTCACCCCAGAACTTTGTATTGGATTGACCGATTTCGATGATTCTGTTCCCGTTTAAATGAGATCTGACAAGAACTTTTTGAATTATCTCTAACAATAGGTATTTACTTGACTGCGTCTACTTGCATTCTGTTATTTGGTCGATGTAATTGAAGTTGGTTTTTTCTTTTGGGAGCAAACACAATTACACAAATTGCTTTCGCTGTTTAAATTTGTAAATAAATTATAAGCATTAAAATGTTATTATGATCATAGAAGTCAATTCTATGCATTTCTACTTTGATTTACAATTTTAATTAATCAATTTAATATTGTAACGATTCTAATACGTGTACCGTCCCACCAATAGGAACGCAGTATGACAATGTCTTCATGTAATGTATGTTGGTAGGAAATCAAGTTGATGTAAGCGTATTCCGGTCGGTAAAAAAATTAGATTCCTTGTGGTACTGCTAGTGAACGATAGCCTTTGTCTTGTAGGGGAAATTCACTCAAAATTATGGCGTACATTTTAAATTGGAATAATTTCTTAAGCTCTCAATAAAGCTCATTTTCATGCTGTCTTATTTAGTCATTTTTATGTGACGGTAGTTTAAAAGTAAATTATGGATCTACCGACACAATAATTATTTTTTGTACACACGTCTATTAGGTCTTTATTTCATTTCATTTCGCTTTTGTCTTTAATTTCTCATTATGGCTTATAATAGAAGAACCGTAGACTTAGATAAGGTCAAAGTTTCTGCTTATTTTAAAAATATGAACGAGACGCCTTCTCTAATGTATACAACTTCTTTATGGTAAATGTTAAATTTTTAAGTAAGACTGTTAAGCGTCACTCGCAGGACCTTAAATCAATTTTTCGAAATTAATATACCTACTTAACGTTATACACAAGAACAAAAATCTTGCCAGCGCGATTCATTATTCGTAATCGAGAAAAACAAAAAGCAATTTGAACAGTTACAGACGGTCCACTTCGAGAAACTTATATTTAAGACGATCTTTGTCTCATTACTCTAAACAGTGTTATTACACGTTTATATTCAACCCTACAACAAGTTTTAATCAAATATTAAAATTCATACAACAAGCCGCGATAAGAGCGCTCCCTCGCGGATGTAGCTCTAATCAATCGTCTTGATACTTGCAATTCTTACTAAAGTAGGTATAATAAAATTATACATGATGTTATTATATGAGGTATACCTTCAATTGTTGTGCTGTAAATATCGCACTGACCAGTAAAAGCCAGATCATCAGTTATTCTTTTGATTAATTAAGTATTAGTTCCACAATAAATTTAATGATATAGGTATGTATGAATACTCGTATATCTATATATATATAACAATATAATGCATTTGTTACGTACATAATATTATTATCTAATTCTTCTTTATGAGATCAATATCTTTACCTCTTTTATGCAAATGTCTAAAAGTTGCAGTAAAAATTAAATATCAAGTGAAATATTTATACATTCTATTTTTCAAAGTATCAAAATCTTTGAAACGCCGGACAATATTATTCTGTTCTAAGATCAAATTGCGCTTTGAACCCTCGTTCTGTCGAAAATCTGCGCAGAATGACGACGAGTTTAACTAAAATTATCCGTTAACAAAGCAGGTTTATTGAAATTTAGTGCATAAATAGTAAGAAAGATCACCTAAATATAGCGGTTGCAAACTTTTATTACTCTTTGTATTGTATTTTTATGCAACTAGATCATCAAGCAAGGCTACGACTCACTGATTAGTACCGTAGCTTATAAACGTCTGCAACACCAGGAGCATCACAACCCCGATAATATCCCCAATCCTCCAAGATCTTTGGTCACCCTACCAAAGGAACTCAACACTGCTTGAAAGCAGTATTATTAAGCTGTGATCTTGTATAAGGTCGAGGTACAGTCAGGCTGCTCCAGATGTCATGCAAGATATTTCCTGCTGTGCAACTATCGCAGTTGAAATATGTTTAGTTCGTAATTCCACCACATATCAAATTATTTTAAGTTAAAACTTCTTTGGAATCGTTGTGATTTGAGACTCGATACAACGATAATGCGTCACGATAAAGAAACAAACACACAAACGTGTGACAGAGTATGAGAATGAGATAGAACACATTACACTGTATTGTATATTCTCGGCGAATAACATCTCTCGTCTGCTATATGGTAATTCAAAACTCACGCTGTAGTACAATAATACCATGTACGTATAACGTATGGTTTGAAATGTTAAAACGTCAACATAAATAAGAAATACAATTATATTCAGTTTTGTGATCTAACTGACCAGTCTATAGCCATTCTGTCATATTGCACGCTGTGAATGTTCGGCGAATGTTTCGACTTGGTGACAGATGGCGGTAATCACTGGTTATAATTTTTGATTTTTTAATTTTTTTTTTTTTGGTATTTATATTCGAATGTAATTATTTCTGATATTGGTATAAAAAATATTACATCACAGCGAGATTTGCTGTTTGGCTATTTTTATATCGATGCATTAAACCAATATGCGAGTATGATTATATAGTATATCATTACATAGTATAAAACAAACTCGCTTCCTGCTGTCTGTATGCTTAGATATTTAAAAGTACGTAACGCATTTTGATGCGGTTTTTTTTTTAGTAAATAGTGTGATTTCAGAGAAAGATTTATATGTATAATACATGCATAATATACTAGAGGAACACTGATAGTTAAAATTGATTAATTGGAGTACAAGTCTGACTGCTGCACGAAAGACAAAGCGGTACAACCGTCAGTACAACGTGACTTAATAAAACAAATAAATAAACACATTTATTGTATGGAAAACCGCTATAACTAACATTTATTACTTTATTATTTATTACAAATCTGTAATTAGTTTCAACTTTTGCGGAAAATTATCAAAAATGAGACATCGAATCCCTCTGGTAAGCGGTATACGAACGAGACCGTTCTCCCGCTGTCAAAAGTATCGTAACTGACTTTAAACAGAAGGAATAAAATCTTAACAACAGGATTAATTACTCGTAACAGAGCAATCAACGACTGATCATTCCTAGACATTCGTACGATTTATTTTTGTGTTACCCACACATTAGGGAATTCTAAACATTTTTTAACATCATATCAAAAACCGACCGTTCCAGCGGGGATCGAACCTGCATCTCCGACTGACGATGTACCCGTTAGATCGAAATTTTTGATATGATCGTTTTATATATGGTTCTAAGCGACCGTGGCGCCGTCTACAGTAAGTTCTTTATAGAACTCTTAATTGAAAATTAATAATACACTAGCGGCCCGCTCCGGCTTCGCACGGGTATAAAATATATAGCATATGTCATTAACTGAAATAAAAATAGGTAAAAAAACTTTTTAAGTTAAACGGTTTTATGTTAAACATACATTGCAATGTTTAAGATAAATGTACTAAAAACCAAAAAATAATAAAATAGATACAGTCGTGGGAATTATAAACATATGCATAGACTAGACTAAAATAAAACCGTGGGACACGTCAATTGTCTACAATCGTTGATTAAAATGTTTGTTTTGTAATGTTACACTATAATTAGGCAGTTGTTCAACCGACAACGATGGACGTGTGATAAGTAGGGCTAGAATGTGGAAACAAGCTAGCAAGCTCGATTATAAGCGAGTTTTAGGGTTTCATAGTGGTGAGCGAGTAGTACTTTTATCATATGTTTTGTCGATTAAAGACAAACTACGAGCAGTGAAACGATTCCTCGCCAGCCAGCAGTGTGAATGTCCAACGATAAACTAGTTGAAACATCTCTTTTATTTACATGGAGTGTATAACTATTGGAATTTCCATGAGCAAGAAAATAGTAAGTAATTTCCTCACCGTCTGCGGGCCAACTGCCTATTTTAACGACGAATTAAACGGTTCTTCTATCGCACATTAAGTCGATAATTTGTAGACAATTGACGTGCCCCACGGTTTTATTTTAGTCTAGTCTATGCATATGTTTATAATTCCCACGACTGTATCTATTTTATTACTTTTTGGTTTTTAGTACATTTATCTTAAACATTGCAATGTATGTTTAACATAAAACCGTTTAACTTAAAAAGTTTTTTTACCTATTTTTATTTTCTAGTTTTTAGTTTTTATTTCGCATTCTGTTTAATTCATTTAGTGCTTCATTATTGCAAGGCCCATCTTAAATATTGAGGTTGTATAGTGCACTGTATTCTTCTTGTCAAGCCCTTTTATTTGATACCCATATTGGTGGGATTGATAAAAAATTGTTATCAGACATTTGGTAGCGGCGCCCAGCTTAGATTTCAATTTTGCATAGTAAATTGTATTCTACTTGTTGAGACCTTTCATTTGATACCCATGTTGATGGGATTGATAAAACCTAAGTTATCCGCCATTTTGTAGAAGCCACCATCTTGGATTTTAATTTTATATAGTACATTGATTATACTGGTTGAGCACTTTCATTTGATACCCATATTGATGGGATCGATAAAACCTACGTTATCCGCCATTTTGTAGCGGCCGCCATCTTGTATTTCAATTTTTTATAGTATATTGTATTCTGCTTGTTGAGCCCTTTCATTTGATACCCATATTGATGGGATTGATAAAACCTACGTTATTCGCCATTTTGTAGCAGCCGCCATCTTGGATTTCAATTTTTTATAGTATATTGTATTCTGCTTGTTGAGCCCTTTCATTTGATACCCATATTGATGGGATTAATAAAACCTACGTTATCCGCCATTTTGTAGCGGCCGCCATCTTGGATTTCAATTTTTTATAGTATATTGTATTCTGCTTGTTGAGCCCTTTCATTTGATACCCATATTGATGGGATTAATAAAACATAAATTATCCGCCATTTTGTAGCGGCGGCCATCTTGAATTTATAATGATAATGAATAAACATAATTATATTGTCACCAAAATCCAAAGTGTATACAAAATTTCAGATTAATCGGTTGACAGGAAGAGGGTGAAATTTGAATTACTAAATTTGACCCAAGAATAAAAAATAAAACAAACGGGGTGAGCTAAATAAAACCGTTTAAAAAATGATTAAAATCGATCCAGTAGTTTTGATTTATTAATTACTGCCCACGCATAAAATAAACGCTTCCGATCGCTGTTAATTCAAAGTGCTACAGGGAGAACCGCGGCCTCCGACGCGCTATTTATAGGCACACTCCCGCCGCCCCGGCCGGCCGGAACCGCCGCAAATGCTACGTCCCGCAATTTTTAAATCTGTAATATCTTCGAAAATATTAGTTTAAATAATATGCTGTAAAGGGCCATATAGAGCTATATTAAATCAGCAATGTATTTAAGTTATTTAATTAGATAAGGATTAATGCTGTATTGGTTAAAATCACTTCGAAAATTAATTTTTAACAAAAAAAAAAAACCGACTTCAAACAGGAAACTAAAAAGTGAAAAATAAATTTACCTAGTACAAAGTAATTCGTATTTTGATTTAGTTAATCAGAAATGATTAAATAAATATTTTATAATTTTGAAGTCGGTGCCAAGTAAAACAATAACTACTCTAGTATCTACTCGTAAGTTGTATTCAGTTTTCTTTCATAATTTGTTTCATTGACTATTAGGTTGAATACTGTTATTATTCTGTCATTGTTTTAACATATCTAATAATATTTTTTGTACTTGTTTGTTGTGTGTGTGTTGTTTGTATTTGTTATTGTAGCCAGGTTGTTGTAGTATTTACTTGGCACCAACTTCAAAAATTATAAAATATTTATTTAATCATTTCTGATTAACTAAATCAAAATACGAATTACTTTGTACTAGGTAAATTTATTTTTCACTTTTTAGTTTCCTGTTTGAAGTCGGTTTTTTTTTTGTTAAAAATTATTTTATTTTACAATTTTTAGTGATGGGTAGACCTAACAAGGATTCTTTTTCTCTTGTGTCGGGGGTCCGGAAACATACATAATACACAAGCACAAACACCCAAACAATGACAAACATCTATATGGCCAATACAAATGTCTGTCGTGCGCAGAGATTGAACCCACTAACGCCAGCGCAACAGCCGGTGCTGTGACCGCTGCGCTAAGGCGTCGACATACTGTGAGTAAAGTTCGCTATCAGGTGTACGTAATAACAACCGGGACTGACAGCCTAGCGTGTTCTCTAAGGCTAGGTTGGGAGAACCACAAGGATTAACAACTAGACCGGAAATAAATAATTGTATAAACATAAATATCCACTCCGAGCGGGAATAGAACCCGCGACCGTCGGTGTTTAGGCGCCGCCAACACGGCACATGCACCATTATATCAAAGCGATCGTCAAACAGCAAAAGGTAACTGCTGTAAATTGTTGAGAAATTCCCTCGAGTGTTTATGGGCTCCATCATCAAACCTGGTCTTGCGACACAGATGATCACACAGCAGGTAACTGCTATAAATCGTTGAAAAGTTCCCTCGACTATCTTTCGTCTCTATCATCAGACTGTAATGGCACTTGTAACTCATATAGGTGCAAAGTTCTCATCAATAGAAACGAATTAAGTTCAAACACCAGGTAATTGCTATAAGTCGTTAAAGACGATTTTTGAAAGTTTCCCTCGATTTCTCTGGGATCCCATCATCAGATCCTGGTTTCCTTATCATGGTACCAAACTATGAATATCTCCTTTCCAACAAAAAAAGAATTATCAAAATCGGTTCATAAACGAAGAAGTTATCTTCGAACATACATAAAAAAAAATATATATATATATATATATATATATATATATATATATATACGGTCGAATTGAGTAACCTCCTCCTTTTTTTGAAGTCGGTTAATTAGCCATTATTTGTCGTAAAAAGTAAATAACAAAAAAAAAATATTGTAGGATATCCATAAGAGATAGACATATACTATAGAGGAGTTTTCTGTAGACCTTTTTAATGTGTACAATGCTAAGTACATTATTTTGATAAATCTCGTAGGGTTCAGCCTACGTTTGCAATGTAAGCGGAAAAAATGTAATTATTTACGACATCACATACTATTAATCCACTATTTAATGGATTTTATTATACATATAAACCTTCCTCTTCAATCACTCTATATGTTAAAAAAAACCGCATCAAAATCCGTTGCGTAGTTTTAAAGATTTAAGCATACATATGCACATAGATACATAGGGACACAGGGCCAGAGAAAGCGAATTTGTTTTATACTATGTAGTGATAATTGTGTTTGCAGGCAAACGCAGAAAACCCGACTTCAATTATATCGACAAGTAATACAACCTAGGTAGACAAAAAAAATGTCACGTAAATACGCATTATCAAAGATTACTCCAAAATTTGTAATCAGGTCTCGATGAAATTTAAATATGACCACATGATAAACATCGGCTTTTGATTAAATTAAAAATCATCAAAATCGGTACATCCAGTAAAAAGTTATGCGGATTTTTGAGAGTTTCCCTCGATTTCTCTGGGATTCCCTCATCAGATCCTGGTTTCCTTATGATGGTACCAAACTAAAGATATCACCTTTCCAAAAAAAAAAAAGAATTATCGAAATCGGCCCATAAACGACAGAGTTATCCCCGAACATACGTAAAAAAAAAACATATTTACGGTCGAATTGAGTAACCTCCTCCTTTTTTGATGCCGGTTAAAAACTCCAAATTAAAAATTGCTAGACATGTTCGCTGTATGTTGCAACTTGTTAATAGATGGCGCTCATGGTTCGAGCAAAGCTAGGCCGATTAAACAAAACCGAATGTACCGTGTATGTTTCTACTTGGGAACAGATGGCACTCATCAAGTTACAAATCGCGGTGGCAAGTTTTTTATTATTGTGTTCATAGTCGATTATGAGAATGTCTTGCTTTGCTGGCGTTAGCACAGGAGTTAATGTGTAGTTAGCACTGTAGCTAGCGCTAATAGTTCATAAGGTACAGCCATATACAAACTAATTTTTCTAGTTCCGTCCCCTATCACCAGGAGAAACGGAACCCTAATACTCAGTCTTGTTACAGACGGACGACGATGTTTAGTAACAAAGTTCCGTTACAGCTATGAGCTCACGGAAATCTGGAACGTTGTGTTTTTTTAAAATGGATGACTACTTTTGGAGTAATCTTTGATAACGCGTATTTACTTGACTAGTTTTTCGTCTACCCACGGTGTATTATTGGTCGATGTAATTGCAGTCGGTTTTTTTTTCGTTTGCAATCAAACACAATTATTGAACTGAGCTTTAATATGCTTAAATATTGATTCATTTGACAAATTTACGAGGTCTTTACATGTAGATTAACTGTCGACTTTTCAAATGTATACCTACTGTAAATAATGTAAATAATGGATATCGACATACGTAAATAACTGCTATATTTCAAAACACTATTTATGTGGTTTCGTTTTTTTTTTTTTAATAATAAAAGTATTTTTTAATAAAAAAAAATTTGTTATTACTTAGGTTTCCTTGTTACGGTAATTATTATGAGCGATGATGATTATACAACACCAAGTAAAACGCAAACTTATCTATTTCCATACAAATTAACGATTGCGGTAAAAATTTAGTCTTAAGCACAGTTCGCAAATGAGCAGGTCCGACGTATTGAATGTTCGGTGTTTGTTGCAACTTGTTGATAGATGGCGCTCATGGTTCGAGCAAAGCTACGCCGATCAAACAAAAGCGAACGTACCGTGTATGTTTCTACCTAGAAACAGGTGGCACTCATTAAGTTACAAATCGCGGTGGCAAGGTTTTTATTATTGTGCTT
The DNA here is from genome assembly GCF_905220565.1 of Melitaea cinxia. Classification (NCBI taxonomy): domain Eukaryota; kingdom Metazoa; phylum Arthropoda; class Insecta; order Lepidoptera; family Nymphalidae; genus Melitaea; species Melitaea cinxia. Next base: position 9,355,581 of record NC_059418.1, on the reverse strand, counting down.
ATAGTCGATTATGAGAATGTCTTGCTTTGCTAGCGTTAGCACAGTTAACGTTTTAGTTAGCTCTGTAGCTAGCGCTAATAGTTCATAAGACACAGTCAGCAGTAATTTTTCTGTTTCCGTCCCCTATCACCATGTAGGAGAAACGGAACCCTAATACATTTACTTACATACCATAATTAATACATAGAAATTAACATGAGTCGCTACTCGTGAGGAGTCACCAGTTCACATAATTTATCTGATATAACTCGAATTATATAGCTTATCGCAGGAGGCACAGATAACGTTAGCTGTGTTTTTACTCGATAATAGATTACTGCCATCATCATCATCATCACACCATCTCTATAGCAGTCCACTGCTGGACATAGGCCTCGACAAATTTACACCAAAAATGGCGCGGACTCACGTGTGTTGCCCATATTCACGCCATTTTTGGCGCAAACTTATGGAGGCCTATGTCCAGCAGTGAGCTGCGATAGGCTGATGTGTGAGTGTGTGTGTGTGTGTGTGTGTGTGTGTGTGTTTACAGATGTTTGACGTTGTCTGGGTGTTTGTGTCTGTGTACCTGTAGTGTCTCATTCCGGACCCCCGACACAAAAATAAATCCTAGTGAGCACTGTTGAGTGTGAAGCGTTTATATATATATAAGCTCCCTCCTCCATTCGGTTTTGCCGATACATTGTCAAATACACCCACATTTAATCTGCTTAAACCCAAAGATGTAGCCATATAATAAAAGATTTATTGTTCTGTGGAACTGGTGGCTATAAGTTTTAGCTTGTCGATAGATAGCACTCATGGTAGCTCATCTAAATCGCGGTGGCAAGATTGCTGTAACAGTGTATGAAGTCAAGCAACTTGTTAATTCTCACATCATCGACTTCATCGATGTAACGAATTTTATCTTGCGAATTTTTGCAGTTCCTTACCACGTCACTGTGTGTAACGGAACTTCTTATTATGACTAAGACTCCTGTTCGTTCTGCTGTCTGTTCGTGTCACAGGGCTATCTCAAGATCTATAATAGGTAAACACTTGGTATTTCACAGTATGTTTTTTTTTTTGTCTTATAACATACACACACGGTCGTCTGTTCCTATAGTAAGCAACTTAATGCTCGCGTTACATGTAACAGCAGACTGTTGAATATTTATTTGATAAATATTCATCGAAATAATGGATATACATATAAATAAATACAAATATTACTTCTACCAGACTCAGGCGGAAATCGAACCCGCGACCCGCGGAGCAGCAAGAAGGACCACTACAAACTGCGCCTACGAGCTAGTCTATGCACAATATGCGTTATAATAGTAGATATAAAAACAAGTAAAAACAAAATGAAGTCAATGATAATAGTTTGTTATCTTAGGGCATTTACTTTTTATTTTTATTTTTTACCAATTTCAAAAAGTAGGAGGTTATCAATTCCATTGTATTTTAAGTGTCTTACCCGAGAACTTTTTACTGCATGGGACCTAGTTCGATGATCCTTTTTTTATAAAAACAATCTAAGTGAGAGCCTTCTCCTATTTTGGAAGTCGAATAAAAATAAAGAAATACACACTAAGATGAGTGTATTTCTTTATTTTTATTCAACAAGGAAAACCAATTTTAATTCTCATTTATGTCAGTCTTGTTACAGACGGACGACGATGTTTAGTAACAAAGTTCCTTCTAAGCTATGAGCTCACGGAAATACGGAACGTTGTGATTTTTTTATCTAAGCGACCGTGGCGCCATCTATAGCGAGTCCTTTACAGCATTCGTGACTATTTAAAGTTTCACATTACAATGCATTCTTTGACAGGAGACGACACCATGCTATTTTTAATTCGTACGATTTATTTTTGTGTTACCCACACATTAGGAATTTTTAGGATTTTTTTAGGAGAACCATAGACTTAACTAAAGTCAAAGTTTCTGAGTCTAGTCTCTTTTCTGTTTTTAAAAATATGAACGAGACACCCAATCTAATGTATACAACTTCTTTATGGTAAACAGTTAAATTTTTAAGTAAAAATGTAAGCGTCACTCGCAGGGACCTTAAATCAATTTTTCGAAATTAATATACCTACTTAACTTTATATATGTTGCAGTTAGAACTCTTAACCAGTCAAAAGTACTATTGACTAGCGAAATCAGTCAAAAGTACTTTTGACTGGACAAGTTGGTCAAAAGTGGTTTTGACTGAAAGTTATTGGTTATTAGTACTTGTGACTGCAAAATCGCGGTTAAAAATACTTTTGACTGACGCTCTCCGTCAAAAGTAGTTTTAACTGCAAAAAAGCGTCAGTCAAAAGCACTATTAACTCGTTAGATGTGAATAAATTTAGTTCAATGATCCTGATAAACCATAATAAATTTATGCCCGAGATCTTCTTGCGACTGCATGTCAATCAGATCGACTTGGCAGCGGCTGTTCATTTCAGTGTGCAGGATCGGTTTCTAAACCTGACCCATCCTTTTCTTGCTTTCCTTCCTTTGGCATACTTCGCACATTGATAAATATATATTAATCATTTTTTTTACAACATTAGCGTAACATTAGCGTACTTTTTTGCCGTTTCATTCTTAAGTCTATCGCGACCACCATGCCCTATAGAAATATGAGCAGCATCAATAATGTCATAGATTTCCTCAGCCGGCAAATATATTTGACAGGTTCTGTGTTTGTAACTAATTTTTTTATACCACAAACCTGTGATGGTGTTTCCTTTTCATTAAATTTCGCGTCTTCCACATCCATTGCAAACTTTTCAAATTTTTCTTTTGTCATCACATTGAAATGATTATCTTTCATATCTTCCATCGCTAAAATTCTTTGCAAAAAGCCTTCTTTCTTTTCGTAGTCACTCATTTTTGTTCTAATATCAGCACGTTCTCCACTAATAATGAGTAATGTAAAAGTTTATATGTGCGTTTGTCGTTATTTTTATTGACCACCTTTACTTTTTAAGAGTTTTGACGGAATCATTTAGTCAAAAGTACTTTTAACCAGCTCCATTGGGTAAAAGTACTTTTAACTGTTATTTTAGTCAAAAGTATTATTGACTAAAGCAAACGGTCAAAAGTACTTCTGACTGATTTTGCTAGTCAATAGTGCTTTTGACTGGTTAAGAGTTTTGACTGCAACATATACAAGATCAAAAATCTTGCCAGCGCGGTTCATTATTCTTAATCGAAAAACAAAAAGCAATTTGAACAGTTACAGATGGTCCACTTTGAGAAACTTATATTTTAGACGATATTTCACTCATTACTCTAAACAGTGTTATGACACGTTTATATTCAACCCTACAGCAAGTTTTAATTAAATATTAAAATTCATAGGACAAGCCGCGATAAGAGCGCTCCTTCGTGGGTGTAGCTCAGACCAATCGTCTTGACACTTTCAATTCTTACTAAAGTAGCTATAATAACATTAAATTTAACGTTATATATAAGGTATACTGACAAATCTTGTGCTGTAAGTGTCGCACTGACCAGTAAAAACCAGATCACGGGAAGTGATTGAAGCTTATTCGTCACTGTGCTTGTGTGATATACGTGTTGTTGGAACGAAGTTCCTTACGGCAGGCTAGACATTTGGCTGGGCGACCGAACTGAAAAAAATTTGATACTAAAACCGTAAGAAAAATATATAACGGATGTGACGTAACATCAGTCACACGACTGTATAATATGATGTTTGTAAAACTAAAATATTAAATTAAATTAATTAAATGTGATCATCAGTATCATCAAATCGTCACTTCAGGCTATCGCAGTCCACTGCTGGACATAGGCCTCGCCAATGTATAGGTTCGCGCCAAAAATAAAAGCTAAAGAGATGATGATGACAAGCAGTAAGTTGCTTACATTAGGAACAGATGACCGTGTGTGTATGTTATAAGATAATTTATATTGATTTATTTATGTATTTATAAATGACCACAAAAACAAAAAAAACGTCATTTGTATTGTATTTAGTATTATTGTATTTCTCAACGCGCTAGGAAAACTTGAACGGAACTTGACCGGAATCTTATTGACATTAAGGAAGGCGTGGGTCGCATCTTCAAGATAGATTTAACGATATTCATTTTACAAAATAAATCAACAAAAAAAGTGGACCAGTGAGTTAATATTACGTTATTTCGCGGACAAGAAACAAAATTCTTAAAGATTAATATTTCAATGGCGTATACATTGTGCTTGAGGGTACGTACGTCGGGGCGTTTAAATAAGCTGTGTAAATAAAATAACTTGAAGCAAAAGTAACTCATAATTGGCTTCGAGTTATTTTCACGTTTTATATATTCAGAATAATTTATTATTTTATTATATTAAGACACATTGATAGATATAGTATAAATTACAATGATCAGTAAAATGCCACACAAACTCATTCGAATTTACCAGTCATCAGTCATTAAATTAAAGTGGGTAGTTGTAAGTAATAATTGACCGTTACATCAACACACTGTAGTTCTAAGAAGTTAAGTTAGTAAGAAGATGTAGTTTATAAAATTTTTGTATAATTTGGTTTAAAATGTTTGAAAAATAAGGACGAAGAAGTCCTAAAGTGTATGTTTAACACGTTAGAACCTCTTTGTCCTATTTTCGAAATTGTCAGATTTGACTTTATACTCACTAATAAATATCTTGTCAGCACGATTCAAAGCGCCCTACCCACGCCGTACTCAACCTACGTTGTATTACTTGTCGATGTAATTAAAGTCGGGTTTTTTTCGTTTGCGAGCAAACACAATTATTGAACTGAGCTTAAACATGTTTAAATCTTTTTAAATTAATGCCTTCTGTAAATAGTGTATATATTGTAAATAATAGATAATTAGTTTTTTTTTATACAATGATAGGCTTGCGTTTGACCACTATTTCACCTGATGATAAGTGAAAATGCGGTCTTAGATGGAACACGCTTAGCTAAAAGTAGCCTATTCACCCGCGACTTAAAGATCCCCAGGTTATAATTTTCTGGAAACACAGACGCTGGTAGAGAGTTCCATTCTTGGCCGTACGGATCAAGAATGTACTAGCGAATCGCTTAGTGCGTATAAGGGGAATGTCAACCATATAAGGGTGGCGTAACGCAGAGCGTCTGGTTGTACGATGATGGAAGGGGGAGGGGGAATCAGGTTATGGAGTTCCTGCGCACACTCTCCAAAGTGTATCCGATAAAAAAAAGCCGCTAAGTAAACAGCCGCTAAATTTAAAACACTATGTTTGCAGTTCTGTTGCCGAAGGTTTCATTGGAATGACAGTAATAAATCTCCACTGTCCGCTCATCTCACAGAGCTGTGTTTAGAAGAGTAATAAGACATTCAGAGACTACATATAGTTGAAATAGCTATAACGATAAACACTGATCATTAACTTTGTACGCCATTTCATTGTGTAATTGTAAGTGTTATTCAATTATTAATCTTCACACAGCGATTCAGTATTGGTAACCGTCTGTAAGTGTCATCTGTGACGACGTTGAATATTTGTATTAAAATTTATAATTTAAATATATCTGAAAATTGGGTGTAAGTGATAACACTTGGTGCGTTACGAACTCCACGCAATTTTCAATTTTCGAAGTGATCGTAACCAACTTTACACATAAAAATAACAATCTCGTCACCGCGATTTAAAATAAGCAACCAACGATGAGTGCCATCTAGTAATAAGTAGAAACATACCAGTACATCCAATATTGACTGTGCTTGATATATTGATTATACATATATATGTGTATGTGTCATGTAGGGTTTTTTTCTAGGTAATGAAAATAAATAAATAAATAAATAAATATCTACACAATACACACACGGTCGTCTGTTCCTAAAGTAAGCAACTTAATGCTTGTGTTATAGGTAACAGCCGACTGGTATATAGCTACATATTTTTTTTTCGATAAACATACTTATAAATAATACATATATAAATATATAAATAAATATTTATATTACACCCAGACTCGGGGTGGGAATCGAACCCACAACCCTCGGAACAGAAAGCAGGGTCACTACAAACTGCGCCAACGGGCTAGTCAAATGCATCATGTGTGCATACATAACGTTTATCTGCAAATAATACAGATAATTACGCTGCTGCACCTACCTTTTCAATGCATATTTTCGTTTTTCTAAAGTTTCTCTTCGAGAGATCGCTACTAAGCGATAAGACTGCCTTTGTACATTACTATCTCTATGTTCAAATAACTGTTCTATGTAAATCTTTCTTAAGTGGCGTGCAATAAAGTATATTCTATTCGAGACTACACGACGAGTTGATAATGAACGTTGTTGTTGAAAATGTATATTGATTCTGTAATATTCTGAAAGTCGTCGTTTTTCTCGGGCCCCATAATAATATAACAGTCTTTACAGAATCATGAATAGGCATTAAAATGACTTATTAATTACGGTTCGTATTCTTTCACAGAGAAAGAAAAAAAAAATTTTAAGAGAATATAATTTCTTTTTGTCAGTAAAACGAAGGTACTGTTTTAAAATCTGCTAAGTTAACGTTAAGTTGAAGCGGAACAAAGAACTATTCCATTGAATATTAGGGTAAAATGATAAATTAGAAGTTATAATGAAACTTTATTTATGTCGTTACCCCAGTAATATTACACTGCGTATTACAAATATTATTATATGAATACATTTAAATACATAATTACGTAAATAGATAATACAATTATCAGTTTTTTCAAAGTCGGGTTTTATTTTCTTTGTTCACGTATGTCGGTGACGTGTAACGTGTGTCGTCCACTCGACCATCTGTCTTGAATGTGTTTGCTTTAGTCTCTTACCTACATGTTATTCTTTTAAATCAAACGTACCTGTAACAAACAGATCTATTGTCAATAAAAGTTTTAATACAAAAAATAATTTTTAACAAAAAAAAACCGACTTCAAACAGGAAACTAAAAAGTGAAAAATAAATTTACTTAGTACAAAGTAATTCGTTTTTGATTTAGTTAATCAGAAATGATTAAAGAAATATTTTATAATTTTGAAGTCGGTGCCAAGTAAAACAATAACTACTCTAGTATCTACTCATAAGTTGTATTCAGTTTTCTTTCATAATTTGTTTCATTGACTACTAGGTTGAATACTGTTATTATTCTGTTATTGTTTTGACATATCTAATAATATTTTTTGTACTTGTTTGTTGTGTGTGTGTTGTTTGTATTTGTTATTGTAGCCAGGTTGTTGCAGTATTTACTTGGCACCAACTTCAAAATTATAAAATATTTATTTAATCATTTCTGATTAACTAAATCAAAATACGAATTACTTTGTACTAAGTAAATTTATTTTTCACTTTTTAGTTTCCTGTTTGAAGTCGGTTTTTTTTGTTAAAAGTTATTTTATTTTACAATTTTTAGTGATGGGTAGACCTAACAAGGATGCTTTTTTTCTTGTCTCGGGGGACCGGAAACATACAAAATACACAAGCACAAAGACAATGACAAACATCTATATGGCCAATACAAATATCTGTCGTGCGCGGAGATTGAACCCACTAACGCCAGCGCAACAGCCGGTGCTGTGACCGGTGCGCTAACGCGTCGACATACTATGAGTAAAGTTCGCTATCAGGTGTACGTAATAACAACCGGGACTGACAGCCTAGCGTGTTCTCTGAGATTAAACACTAGACCGAAAATAAATATTTGTATAAACATAAATATCCACTCCGAGCGGGAATAGAACCCGCGACCGTCGGTGTTTAGGCGCCGCCGACACGGCACATGCACCATTATATCAAAGCGGTCGTCAAACAGCAAAAGGTAACTGCTGTAAATTGTTGAGAAATTCCCTCGAGTGTTTATGGGCTCCATCATCAAACCTGGTCCTGCGACACAGATGATCACACAGCAGGTAATTGCTATAAATCGTTAAAAAGTTCCCTCGACTATCTTTCGTCTCCATCATCGGACTGTAATGGCACTTGTAACTCATATAGGTGCAAAGTTCTCATCAATAGAAACGAATTAAGTTCAAACAGCAGGTAATTGCTATAAGTCGTTGAAGAGTACCCTCGACTATCTTTTGTCTCCATCATCAGACTGAAATGGCACTTATAACTCATATATATGCAAAGTTCTCATCAATAGAAACGAATTAAGTTCAAACAGCAGGTAATTGCTATAAATCGTTAAAGAGTTCCCTCGACTATCTTTTGTCTCCATCATCAGACTATAATGGCACTTATAACTCATACATATGCAAAGTTCTCATCAATAGAAACGAATTAAGTTCAAAAACCAGGTAATTGCTATAAATTGTTGAAGAGTTCCCTCGACTATCTTTCTTCTCCATCATCAGATCGACTCCAGACCTTTATTAAATAGTAGTGCTTTATAGTACTTAATGAAAACATGATTAAATTTACTAGTCACCCTTACGATTTTTGAAAGTTTCCCTAGATTTCTCTAGGATCCCATCATCAGATCCTGGTCTCCTTATCATGGTACCAAACTATAAATATCTCCTTTCCAACAAAAAAAGAGTTATCAAAATCGGTTCATAAACGAAGAAGTTATCTCCGAACATACATTAAAATAATTGTGTTTGCTCGCAAACAAAAAAAAAACCGACTTCAATTACATCGACGAGTAATACAACGTAGATCGATGAAAAAATAGTCAAGTAACTACGCGTTATCAAAGATTATCAAAGATCGCGTTATCAAAGATTTATGCTTATTAAATAAATCCTCTCTGATATTAGCACACAGTCAAACAAACTTATGAGCTACATAACAATATTATAGATAGGTATGTGTAGCAACTGACCTGTCTGTGTAAAAATAAAGATATCATCAGACGTGCGTTAATTGAAAGATCGGGAGGTTGAAATAAAAAGCATAATACATGAGTCAGCGGGTTCTGTCCGCTACGCCGTCCACTCTGTAATTTTTTCAACTATGTTAACTGCTGAATATGCTCAGGGTTATATTTTTAGTTACCGATTAAATTGATATTGTGTGCTCTGGAGCTGAAGCACCTATTCTAAATATTATTTTAGTATTTTAATATCAGTATGGCCGTATTCAGTAACGGCCGTTAATGTGACAACCCCCACTGTCAAAAACTTTAAAAACATTTTAAAAAACGAATTAAACGATAGCAGAAAGAGTGTGTTATGAAAACCAAGCTTTAAGCTATGAACTTTGAAAATATCAGGACGAAGGCGAGTGATGAGTGTGGGTGTGGATAGTTCTTTCATATCATTTAAAATAAAAGAAATTGTAAATAATATTTTACGTAAAATTATAGACTTGTTATTTCGAATATTAGCTTCAATGTCACAATACAACTCCATTTAACATAACTCTGTTTCTTCAGATGTTCCCTGTAATATTTGTCTCAATAGCGGCCACAGTAGCACATATTTTGTATATACATACATATAATATTTCTGGTAGCTACGCCTTCCGGTTTTAAAGATGTGCTGTATGAGATGAAAGAAATATTAAAAATATGCAGTTCAGTATTAACAGCTTCGTCGATTATTTTAAACTTTAAAGTTATTTAAAAAAATGTTTGGTTCAAAAAATCGACTAGTTTTAAATGTGTTCTAAAGGTACGCGTAAGTATTCTAACCCCACATATCCGGGCATATTTCACGTCCCTTTATTAACCCTTCAGCGCAATTAAACAGTAAAAATCCATAGCACGGGGGTCGAAATGACATAAATTGTTTCTGAGCAAGGTTTAATTGGAGTTGATAAAGTAACCTCACCAGTGGAAGTCACAGCTGTGTACGGAGTGTGTCCTGTGTGTAAGCGAAGTTGCTACACTATACTATTCTGCACACGTACCTATTACGCCTAATACTCATATGATTCTTTATAAGCTCGCTACTTGGCTTGGCTCAAATGTAGTATAAAGGTGATTTCAGATTACCGTCATAATTAAATACTTTCAAATTTTGAATTCAATTTGAATAATTATAAGCAGATATTATAAAATATGAAGTAATTAAATTTACTGGAACGTAAGGCTTTTCTATCAAAAATGTTGTGAGTCACTTCATATAACGGAGTAATTACAGTATGTAAACGGGATTACGTTTAACACACACATCTGTACACGCGTATTCACCCGATTTCGACAGTAAGTAATCTCACTACTATTTCATTTAACTCGTCGTTCGTGACATTCCACAAACCTCACTAATTGACTGTTCGCAGCCTCTGAGCCATTACTCGCTCGTTCGGTTCCAGGTGAATGTATAAAAATAATTTTGTTTGCTAGGAGGAATTTTTACTCCACGTGAAGCCTTAGTATAACTGTAACAAATATTATACACTAGCAAACAGCGCAGCCTTAAAAGTGCTCGCGAGACATTTGAATACCAGTAATATTTTTTCGTCAGCTGTGTAGCTACAAATATACTGCTATAAGCGTCTCGGTGACGCGAACGCGCGAGATTCTACACATTAAAAATGCGTCTAAGGCGCACAGCACATGGGCGCTGCGCGTTAGTCACGAGCATGTGTACGACAACACTAGTCTTAGGCTTAGTCGGACATTGTCAGGTGCGCACTCTATTCGTACAATTCGAAAAATGTACTAGTACACCTTATAAGTACTATTAGTACTTATAGTACCTGGCTACAATACAGTTTACAGGTCGAAACACTTTTTTTTTCATTATTTTGATATATATATTTTTTAAACTTCATTATACGCATTATTTGATTTCCATAAATATAACGTAAACAAATTCCTTTTACGTAAAAGTGTATTTAAAAGGGTTTTTAAACAAATTAAATTTCTCAATTTTTACTTACCTACGCTAAACAAAACCTATAACATAAAAAAAAAATACTTTTACGTAAAAGGAATTAGTTTATGTATGTTCATAAAACTTTGAATAGAATGCGCTACGCGATGTAACCCGTACGGTCTTAACAAATTCAACATTAATCGTTCGTTCGTACCGTTCTGCTGAATAGCTCTGTTTCATTTAGTGCTAACGAACGCCGTACGAATAACATCATCTCGGACAGCAGCAATCGGACAGTCGGACAGCAATCGGACAGTCGGACAGCAATCGGACAGTCGGACAGTGTGATACTCGGACCCATAGACGTACAATACAAACTCGTCGGACCGCGGTGAACTGTGATAGTTGATAGTACTTACAGTGTACGATTAGTCCGATTAGGTCCGAATAGCGATTGACGTTTGGTACTATTACATTTCGTACCGTACTAAGTACTACACAACACGGCCACATCTAAATCAAAGCGCATCACAGACAGACGTGCGCTATTGTTCCTTCACCCTACTCGGATATTTATCGAACAAGTTCGGAAAATTTACGTTCTCACTTTAGTGAGAGAGTTTTATTACAGAAGAATTAAGTTTACTAGTGTCGTCTGTTCCTATAGTAGTCGATTTTCAACAGATTGTTGGTTTAGGTGACTATCGATTGATATACATAGTACGTATTTGTACCTATATTTCTAAAGGGCAATGAAATATGTTCTTCCATAGAAGATATATGTATATTGCAACCACATTTGATCACGATAAAATCTAAACTTATTGTTGAAATAAAAGTATAACGCACCTCAAGACGTGAAGTTAGATTTGCAAACCGTCATTACATTCCTGATCTCATAACAGAGACGGTCGTTTGTACTCTCTATCAAATAAATAGCACTGTCCCCGAGCGTACTTCAAATAAGGTTTAAACTAAATTAGCTGGTAGTAATTACAGGAGAACGCAATCTTAGGATTAAAGGGTGACGATGTTACTGGAATACGATGTTTGGGTATAAAAGTTCCATTGTAATGAGGGTGATGGTTTTAGACCTAGGACATTGTACGAGTGTGTATAAGCTTATTTAAGAATTATACGCAAAGCTACCCCAACTGCCAAGGAAGGGTTATGATTTTCGCGCGTATCTCGTATGTGTGTTTATCATATATAAATAAATAAACCAAGAAAAAGTGGACCTGTGAGTTAATATTACGATGAACCATTTTTCACACAAAAAAAAACCGACGTTAAGTGTATGTTCCTACTTGTCGCTAGACGGTACTCATCGTTGGTTAAAGAAACTCAATGGCAGTGACAAGATTTATACTGTTTTTTTTTTTTAGTCAATATACCTGTTTAATATTTTCAATCTTCAACGTTTTATAAATCAAATCTGTATGCTATGTACGATGTTGCACAAAACTTCGAAGGACTACTGTATTGATATTTCAAGTGTACAGTGTGTACATAATATTTGATATTGTTTCGATTTATTTCGTTGGCTTTGTGTAATTATTGAATTTTTATCAGTTGATTTTCTATTAGTTGTTCTTTACGCAGGCGGGCTTTTTGTTTTCTTCAATTTTTTATATTATTAAATGTATACCTTTTGTGTATAGTGTATGAATTTTAAATAATAGATACTAAGTAAACAGCGTCTAAATTTCAATACACTATTTTTGCAGTTTCGTTCAAAGGAACGACACTAATAAAACTCCGCTGTCTGTTCGTCACACAGAGCTGTGTATAGAAGAGTATTCGAACATTCAGAGAAATTACTATAACGATAAACACTGAACATGTATTTACTTATTTGTAGACAATTTCAGTGTGTAATTGTTAGTGTAATTCCATTATTAATCTTCTCACAGCGATCCCGTATTGGTAACCGTCTGTAAGTGTCGTCTGTGACGACGTTGAATATTTGTTTTGAAATTTATATGATTTAAATGTGTATGAAAATTAGGCGGAGTTCATAACGCTGCGTTATGAACTCCGCGAAATTTTCAATTTTTGAAGTGATCGTAAGCAACTTTATATATAAAAACAAAAATCTCGTTACCGCGATTCAAAATAAGCAACCAACGATGAGCGCCATCTAGTAACAAGTAGAACATTCAAGTACATCTAATATTAACTGTGCTTGACATTTTGATTACATTTAATATGGTTTTTACCTACGAAATTGCCGTATCGTCGTACTGGCTATTTCAAAACTAAAAAAAAATCGCTAAAAACTCGAATCGACTCAAATTATTTTTATTTTATAAATATAGAATTCTTTTTTAATTATTAATTTTAATTATTATTAAGAGACGTTATAAAATATACAGCAATCTATTTACTGGAATGTAAGCTTTATATTTAAAATTACATAGCTTCGTATAACGAAGTAATTACGGTATGTGAACAGAATTATTTATTTATTTATTTTATATTTGGGAAACAAACAGACATACATAATAAAAAATATTAACACAAATTAATTTTACAAAATCCAGCGAAGTTTCCACCAACTATTATTATTTCATAAAAGCACTCCATAGTAATGATAAGCTATAATTAATTAATCAACATCAAAACTCTAAAAAAAAACACAAATCATCAATATAAAATTCATTCCACATTAAATTGTTTTAATGAAATTCGATAACTGCTTTTTATATTCAGCTAAAGATAAATGAAATCAATCAAAATTCTCAAAATGCTCATTGTATTCACGACAAGCTCTGATAAAAAACGAATTAGCGTTATAGGATGAACGACAAGTTGGAGTATGAAAACACCTCGGATGACGTGAACCAGACCGTGGACAGTTCAAAAGTAGATTGCTAAGTAAAAATGAAAAGTCTATGTAATTATTAGCAACTTTAAATAAAAAATATTTGGTCTCGAACAGAACGGCGTCTAGACAGACTCAATGGCTTGTTTGGTAACTTGTGGTTTACGTTTAACATATACCTATATATGTACACGTGTGTTCACTCGATGTCGATCAGAAGCGACCTCTCCACTACTTCCTGTAACTCGTCGCGTAACACTTACAACAGAACACGTCGTCCGCGAGCTGACACGACACAGACGTCGCTAATTGACTGTTCGCAGACCCCCGTCATTATTCACCTGTTAGGTTCCAGATGGAATTAAAAAAGAATTTTTTATTACCCTTAGGGCGAAATTTTATCGAAGAGGTGATGTCATACTATACGATAGAAAATTTTATATCTACAGAGTGGTTATGAGGACAATAAAGTGTTACTGTGACCCGCGGTTTCACATGCAGTTTACAGTAAATCTTAAAAGCATTTGCAAAATACAAATGACTACAAAACAAATCACTGATGAAATCGAAAACACAGTAAGGCTACAATAACCAATCATAGTACAACCGCACCACGCAAATCTACATAGTTCCAAACAAAAACACAGAACCAAAAGAAAACGCCTCGCTCTCACCGATCTAATCAATTAGAAACGTAACAAGTGATCCGTGTGAAGGAGACGCAATGTATCCTCAAACAAAGACGATGTTTTATTTAAAGCACTAATTTACATCGAACACGGCGCGTCCGTCTCCACTCGAAGCGTTCTTTTATCGAGATTATTATTTCTTTACGATTCGTCGAGACTTGTGCGGACGAGACGTTTTTTGTTGAACACAGAGAGGCCTCTGTTGTGGAACCGAATTACATAACACGCAATCTGGAAATAGTGTATATATTTAATTAATATTAAGAAAGAAATATTAGCTGTCGTTTACATTACAAACTAAAACACGTGAACAAACTACTGTACATAGTCGTAACTGTTGTTACTATAGGGACATGTATTTATATGGATATATCTATACATTTATGCATTGACTTCAAACCTAAATATTTATAGTAAATTTAAAGCTTACCGCACCAATAGTATACCATCGTATAAATAACATCCGAAGCGTGAAATTGAATCAAACTTCTCGCAAAACACAAATGTCTTATAGCTACCGAAAAATCGTATAGAAATTAAAATGTAATTTGAAATTCAGCGTCTACTGCACACCAATATTGAAATATTTTTTTTCTTTTCAAAAATTCCCTTTCAAAATGTTATAAATACAAAGAATAGGGAAAAAATATATTAAGTTGACGTCACACATATGTTCCGATGTGTTATACATATGTGAGTTATTGCTCTCGGGGAAACTGTTGCGCGCAGATAATGAAAAACGAGAAAATATTTTTTCATTCTTTTAGCATTAAATACGTCCAGTCTCCTATTATACCCGTCTTTTTCACCCACGAGCTATCTCTCTCTAATGTTTAAGAAAACAGTGATTAGCAAAGAATGCAGAACCCCATTTGTATGCTCATTAGCGATCCCCTGAACACTTGACAAAACTTCGCCTATTTGAGGATGGTCCAATTTATAAGAGAAAGCAATTTGGTGCAACAATTAAAGAAGAAATATGCATGACTTGGATCAGTTTCTTAGTTTCTTTATTAAACCGACTCAGTTTGTTTTGGACTCGGACACGAAGACTTTCGTAGCACTGGATACAATTTTACATGACGTAATTCTTAAGATCTGTCAGAATAAAAAAAAAAAATGAAAACAAACACGTTTCTTGCAGAGAAGCTTCTTCTTGTTATAAAAATAATATTTCAAATGTCTACACAACAGCTTACAGCTTAAAGGTATACAGACAAATAGACAAGCGGACGGTGAGGTTATAACAGGGTTGCGTTCTTTTACTCCTAGTTTATATTAAATACAAAACGCTCTCAGCAATAACTTGTACCATGACTTGAAAGTTTAATTATAAACAAAATTTGTATAGCTCAGAGATGATTTGAAAGAATTTACATCAAATGTTAAAGGCGCATTAATGTCTTTATGTTCATAAGGTCCTCATCTGCTGCTCGGTGCTTACGATAATTCTTTTTATGAGTATTCTTATAACGCTTCAGATGACAACACTCCACGTATTAAATATTGTTTCTAGTACAGATGTTAGTTCAGATCTACTATCTGACAGATATGTTTCATTTTAACGTTCATGTGCGTTTCTAATTACCACTGCACATTAATTATTGTATCCTAATATTGGATTAAATTTGATTACAGATAAATTTAGTAATTAATAAATGTTAAATAAAAGTAAATAATCCAGTTTATAAATTATTCATTCGTAAATCCAATTGACTCAACACCTCGCCTTAAATAAAACAAACACACAACGAGCCTCTCATCACGTGAGCTCTCAGCGGTCAAGCGCTCAGTACACAATAAGTGTTGGAACACTTCCTCAGCAATAATATTATTTCTTCGGACCTGCGGCGAGGAGATAGTGATGTTAGCTGTACACTCGTGTACGTAATATCAAACAAAAATCTTTTACAAACTTTATACAAAAAAATCTAAAGAACAAAATTATGACGACATACAAACTGTGTTGATACAGGTGCTATATTTTTTAAGGGTGAGTAGTAGATGAACTAAGAACCTCTTTTTTTACTTTCGTTAAAATTTTAAAAATATAAAAATATTACTTCATTACAAATGTTTTGTACGATCAATGTATTTCAGAATTCAGTAAAAATTAATGTTTTATAAATTTGTACTGTGAATGGACCAACATTTTTATTCTAGTTTTAAGTTGCTTTTGAAACAATTTGTATTGACATTTTTCGCTCAAACAGTCCCCAGCCCATTTGTTATGTCAGGCTGCTTGACCGCGATAAGTGAAGTTACAAATATAGTGGGATTATCTTACACAGCTTCCCGAACAAACACGGTAACTTGACTGACAATAAAAGTATTACGATTTATACAATATCAAATATTTGAAACCCTTTCATAGTGCATAATAATATTATAAATAGGAAAGTATTCCGTCAAATAAATCACTTTTTTAGATAAAGGGGCCAATAATTCTATACTTAAATGCCACAGAAGTATTTACACGTGCAGTGGTTCGTAGCACTGTGCTACATGACGTAGCGTACCGCTACGAAGCTACATATTTTTAGAATCTTATTTAATGAAAAATTAAATATTATTATGACGTGTGAACGCAAAACACTCGATAAAGGCTTAATAAAGTATTTTGTATATGCGGTAACATAAAAACAATCGTATGAAGATTGTACGTAAATATACTTTTAAGTAACACGCGCAGTTCACAACTCTCATGAAACATTCACAGCACGAAACTGAACACGTAAAGAACGCTCCTCACAGCTCTGTGTACAGCCGTTCTATAATATTAAGTATTGTTTGTTTTCTTTTTCTGATTATATCAAAAAAAAATTATATCAAATAGTTTTTGTTAAAATCTCTTTATATTTAAATAAACTATTTGTCTTTTTTTAACCATTTTAAAATAACATATGTTTTTCAACAATTTCCATCGGATCTACCACGAAAGGTACTGTATTTAACAAATTATTACCCGACTGCCAAGGAAGGGTTATGTTTTTCGCGCGTATCTTGTATGTATGTATGTATGTTTGTATGTAATATTCTTTACTACCTCATATTTCCAGAACCACTGAACGGATTTACATAATTGAGGTATCGTTAGGTTTGTCTTAGCTGCCCAAGTGTTCTTAGATAGGTGACATTAAAAAAAAATCAAACATGGCGGCTGCGCGAAGCCATTGTAGTTAATGAAAAAAAAATTTTTTTTCTCGAATACTACAATATGGGTATCAAATTAAAGGGCACAATACAAGGATTTTAAAAAGGTATATCATGATTATTATTACCGTAATACTAATAAAGAAATACAATATTAAAGTTTAAAAAATGTGGGCTTTGCTCTTTCCCACGCCTATGCCATGCCAAACTCGCCTCCTAGGCGACGATCAACTTCGGGGTGTAGCCTTTCTAATAAAATACAATGGTTAAAAAAAACATACAACTAAAGTTACAAATAAAAATTATTAAATGTCACACCAATTTACAATTACATTAATAAAATCAATAACAAATACATAATACCAAATACAAACAAATAATTTTAATAATAATTTCATTATATTAAAACTAATAGTTGTTGACTTAAGCAGTCACCTATTTGCTAAAGCTCAGGCTTACGTTGCTTTGAGCAGAGTGAGATCTTTCTCCGGGCTTGCTATTAGTTCTCTTGACCCTAAAAAATTACTTAATCAACCACATGATGTAAGCTTTTTTAATGAATTGAACCGATTACGTAATTTGTCTGACTAAAAAGACATAAATAAAATAATAATTAAAAAAAAAAAAACAAAAAACCCGCCTGCGTGAAGAACAATTAATAGAAAATCAACTGAAAAAGCTAGAACAAGATAAAAATTCAATATGCACACAAAATCAGCGAAATAAATAGAAACAATATCAAACATTTTGTGCTGTACATTTAAAATATATTAATACGGTAGTCCTTCGAAACTTTATGCAACGTCGTAGATAATATTTTTTAAATTATTATTTTTTTTTGTTGGTTTTTTTTTCGTCTGAAAAAACATCTTTTTCTAGTCATAACACCGCACTCATAATACTGCCTTTGACTTTTATAGCGGCTACGTGCGACCCGAGCGGGTTCTGTAACCGGTTGAAGTTATTTATTTATAAGTATTATACACACTAAGCTAGACGTTCCTCATGGTTACACCCGCTTCATATTTCATATCTCTGTGATCTTTTGTTGTTGAGACGAAAGTGAGCTCGTCCGCGTTGGACAAGATCACTTGAATAAACTACATTATAAGTCATATACTCTTAACGTTAACAAACAAACAGAAAGTGTACTTGGTTTGACAGTATTAATATAGAAGTATGAACGATGAATGAAAATATACAAAACTATCTACGTAACTACAAAGTGTCCTTGACTGTTTTACGGCTATCTCGCTGGCCCACCTTATCCGGTTCCTCTCAAAGCCACGAATGGAAATCAATTTAAGATTTATGCGATTTAAAGAAAAGGTTTCCATTATTGTTTAACTAGTTACACCGCGGTGTTTGAATCCATGTAACATATTAATTCATTATAACGACAAATTTGGGTTTTTGCGCCTCTTCATCTAACCAATAGCTATTTGTTTTTTTCGTTATAATTTCATTTTTGTTTAGCTGTGGTTGCTCGCAAACGAAAAACGAACTTCAATTACTATGTAGGTAGGCGAAAAATAGTCAGATAACATTCTTGATTACATTTAAGTGTCACGTGAGTTATTGTGGTCCCACCACATAAAATATAAAGTCTAATTTAGAACCCCTTCCTTTTTGAATCCGGTTAATAAATCTGTAATAACTACCGTTTCAGTAATACATACATAACATCCGACCTCACGAACTTCAGTTTTTCGAATTATCAAAAGTATTATGTACGGTCAATGAGTAAAATTATTACATACGATAAAATAATCTTATTTCATAGAACTGTCACTTTGAATATTATATTTCACTCGATATCTACAGACAAAAACTAAGAAGCGTATCACGCTGCATAATATAAAACCTTCTCATTCGTTTTACGCTCGCAATTAATTTAACTAAACTGCAATTTTATTCATTGTTTGTTTCCCGATAATCTGAAACTTAAGACTATAAATACAATAGTAATATTATGGAATATCCTTTAACCTGAGCTAGCCACATTAAGCTTATTAATTTATTTTTTTATTTATTTATACGGTTATAATTTTGTTTTTACATTGACAACTAAATAAACTCCCCACACTCAATAATCTTACAACAACAATCTCCACCTACCTTGTCATTACTCCTCACCGGTGTCTTCACGACATACGGCACTCCGGCCACAGGAAACATTGACGACATCATTGCTGGCGCGAAGATCACTTTGACGGCTCGCTGTTGACAGCACGACTTTGACACCTCACTCACACTAACCTCACACGACTTGACCTTATTCTCACACTCACAACAACAATGGTGACAGTGTTTGACAGACGAACTTTGACAGTTGTTCTGACTTTCTTGACAGAATATGTCGCTTGATGATTTTCGACAATGCCCTTGACTGTTTTCTTCAGTTTTTTGTATTGAAGTATTTTTCATTTCAGTAATGTTTTCATTTGTTTTATTATTGTTTGATACCTTCGTGTATAATTTTGGTTTCTTGTTGAAGTTCTCGGGTATTTCAAGTAGTGGCGTCTTCCTCTTCAACTCGAGTGGTGTTTCTAACAAGTA
Organism: Melitaea cinxia; assembly: GCF_905220565.1. Lineage (NCBI taxonomy): Eukaryota > Metazoa > Arthropoda > Insecta > Lepidoptera > Nymphalidae > Melitaea > Melitaea cinxia. Next base: position 9,335,611 of record NC_059418.1, on the reverse strand, counting down.
TTTGTTTGGTTTGTCCTTTTCTTTAGTGTTTGATGATATGAATGGATGTACAAGTAGCGTTTTCGTTGGTTTGCTCGGGTTCGACGTCCCGGCCCCGAAGGGCTCGGTTTTATTTGTTGGATCCAATTTGATTGTAGGTATTTACTTTTTGAAAATAATTATTTTATTCTGAATGTCATTAACATACCTTCTTTGAGTCACTAATCTTCGTATATTTTAGTTTTACTTGTAGCTAGCTACAATTAAAATACTAAAAATGACTTCAGAAATAACACATCTATAAGTAACAGTTTTTAAAATTCACTTAATTTCCCCCTAATTATATTTTTTCATTATCACTCACGTTCCAAACGTTTTATTGTTAAAGAATTTCTCCAAATTAACTTCGATCTAAATTTCAAATTATTAAGTACTTTATAAATCAAAAACTGTTCCAAATCCGTGTTATCACTTGTTCAATTGTTCTTTCACAATCACTAAAGTTGTCACAAAACAATCAAAAACAGTCACAGTACCGCCGCATGTACAACACCGTCACAACATAAACGTCCTTGAACTTGCGCAACAGGCGACGTTTGTTTGTAAACAAACAACACGTAAACAATATGTCGCAGGGTATGAATACGGAACGTCAAGTGTTTGACTTGGGTGTATTCAGATAATGTCAGTTGTCAATTATTAGCTGTTAGAGTAGTGGGGTGATCGACGCGCCACCTAGCACATCGTTCCATAGTCATCTACCCTCATTTATTATATTACTCGAGTTATTCTGACGTGTACGAAACGAACGGTGCAACCGCCGCTAAGGCAGTCTTGGCTCTGGCTTGGCACGATACACTTGTTGTATCCTGCTAGTTGCTTAACCTAGACTCGTTCAATAATTAATTTGTGCAAACGAATTAATTGTTATCTATTACGATTAATTTGGCTAGGCGAGACGTATAACTCGAGCAGTGAAGGTGAGCGTTGATACGTATCCCAAAGGAGATCTCCTTAAACCTACACCTGGGTCGCAAGTCCTAGGCACTGCTCTGAGTTACTCCCTATGCCACACGATAGATTGGATCGGATCGCATTACATTACGTACTACCTACATAGTATTGTAAAGAGTGCGAGTATAACCTACGCCCGCGCCCTGCGAATATAGAAAACGAACTTTCCAATCAGTCGAAAGACTACATCAGAAGCGGGATAAGATCCACCCCCACTTTCAAAATTTAACTAATTTAGTTAGATACATTGAACGAAGAAATGTCTCTCTTCGCTTCCGGTATGGAAGCTATTTCAGAAAATAGCTGAAGTTATAGGCCCACCTCCTGACGATACATCTGTTTTTAGCTAGTGTGCAAGTTAGTTGCAATATTTTGTGGTGATTAGTGGGTACATCGATCATCGTTTTATTTTCTTTTATTAGTGGGTACATCGGTATTTTAATTCTTTTCGGTCGTTCTGTAATATTCTTATCGGTTAGTAAGCTGGTTGAACGGGCTTTGTACGCCCGGGCCATGGGTAGCTGGTTGAAGGGGCCTTGTACGCCCGGGCCACGCTACGGAGTGAGGGTGAAGGGGCCTAGCACGCCCGACCCACGGTTGTTAGCTGGTTGAAGGGGCCTCGTACGCCCGGGCCACGCTACAGAGTGAGGGTGAAGGGGCCTAGCACGCCCGACCCACGGTTGTTAGCTGGTTGAAGGGGCCTTGTACGCCCGGGCCACGCTATAGAGTGGGGGCGAAGGGGCCTAGCACGCCCGACCCACGGTTGGTAAGCTGGTCGAAGGGGCCACGTACGCCCGGGCCACGCTATGTTAGGAAGGGATGAAGGGGCCTAGTACGCCCGACCCGCTAGTGCATTACGGTCTCAGCGTTTTGGTCAGGAATAGCCGAACAGTTATTACAGTTACTCGTTACTGTTGTATAGGTCGGGAGGAGTAACGCCGAGTTGGCGGATGCACGACATGAACGCACGAGGTCATGCGATTGTCAGGGTTTAGCTAGCTATTTTAGATGTTACATAGTTGATGTTGCCCGAAAACCGCTTGTATTGTCGATCGCTTGTATCAACAGTGAAGCCGGCGCAGCACGCAGCGAGCGTTCAACCTCCGAAGGGCACATTACACGTGTTACGTGTAACTTGTCAGACTCAGGTCCGTGGGTGAGCGATGTGAGTTTAACTCTGGCGGAGGTCGTGGTCTATGGAGACCGTTGTTGTGATAGAGTCATGTGATTGCTCTTCGGCTAGAAAGCCGTGGTGTTAGAGGCATTTACTCGGGGATTTCTGTAAGCTTGGTTGTAACTTGTTGTGGAAGTAGAGTACGTCTATAGTTTTGGTTGTGATAACGTCGATGGTACATGGCTGTGGTATTTATGTGTAGTGATTAGTTATGACTGAGATTATTGTAAAGTTCTTCAAATATCTTAAGTTTAGAGCGTAGTTTGTCTACTTTCCCCTTTTACGTAGTTTGACTGAGTAGCATGAGCTGCTGTCGCTCGATTTAGGTGACAGTGGCGACTCTTGATTACGGTTATCGTCACTCGATGGAGGTGGCAAGGTTATCGTCACTCGCTGAGTGGCATGAGCTGCTGTCGCTCGATTTAGGTGACAGTGGCGACTCTTGATTACGGTTATCGTCACTCGATGGAGGTGGCAAGGTTATCGTCACTCGCTGAGTGGCATGAGCTACTGTCGCTCGATTTAGGTGACAGTAGCGACTCTTTCAATTACGGTTATCGTCACTCTCTGAGTGGCATGAGTTACTGTCGCTCGATTTAGGTGACAGTAACGACTCTTTTAATTAAGGTTATCGTCACTCTCTGAGTGGCATGAGCTGCTGTCGCTCGATTTAGGTGACAGTGGCGACTTTCTTCTTACTCGTTCACTCTTAACAGAGTGGTCATGGTTGACGGCGATTCATTGGCTAAAGTAGCCCCCGCTATACGTCTCCACTTGATGCGGTTTTCGGCGTCTCGAGAACTCTGGACTATGGAGGTCTGTGTCGCAGCTTTGATAAGGTCTGTCCAGCGCGTAGGTGATCGACCGCGTGACCGCTTGCCTTCTACCTGCCCTTGGACAACGAGTCGCTCTATGGATTGTTCGTTTCGAACAATGTGTCTGAAATATTTCAGGATTCGAGTTTGCACAGTCGACGACAATCTCTGCTTGATTTTTAATTCCTGTAGGATCGAAATATTGGTCCTAAACGCTGTCCCAAGGGATCCGCAGCAGTCGCCGCCAGCACAACATCTCGAGTGCGTCGATTTTGCGTCGGTCTTTGAGTCTAACCGTCCACGTTTCTGCGCCATAAAGAAATATCGGGAAGATTAAGCTTCTCATTAGGCGGACTTTCGTGGCTCTGGTGATATTACGGTTGCACCAGACTCTTTTTAACTTGCCAACGGCAGATCTTGTAATAGCACATCTCCTTCGAATCTCGTCTTCGCATCCTCCGGTGTTTGCAATAGTGAAACCAAGGTACACATAAGATTGGACAACCTCACAGTTGCCAATCATAGAGATGTCAGGATGCTTTAGTTCGGCTCGATCCACTATCATCATTTTGGTCTTATCTCTGTTGATCGTAAGTCCAAAGGAGAGGCTTGTTGTCTGTAGAAGTGTCAGCAGGTGTTCCATGTCCTCTTTTGTTTGAGTGAGAAGAGTAGTATCATCGGCATACCTCAAGTTAGATATTTTTCTACCTCCCACTGAAATCAGTCTGTAGCGACTTTATGTAGAACTAATAATGGAGTCCTGTTCATACCAATCGGGATTGGTTAATTTTGATTTAATGTTAGTTTCGCGTATGGTAGTATGGTGTGTTATCAAAAGTGGTTGTACTATCACTTTATCCTTGATTAAGTGTGAATCAGGATAGGCCGAGATGAGACTTTGATACCGCAGTACCTTTTTCCTTTTTACAGCATCACACGAGGACGTGTGACTTGTCAAGATGGCCGTGTCGCAGGGTATGAATACGGAACGTCAAGTGTTTGACTTGGGTGTATTCAGATAATGTCAGTTGTCAATTATTAGCTGTTAGAGTAGTGGGGTGATCGACGCGCCACCTAGCACATCGTTCCATAGTCATCTACCCTCATTTATTATATTACTCGAGTTATTCTGACGTGTACGAAACGAACGGTGCAACCGCCGCTAAGGCAGTCTTGGCTCTGACTTGGCACGATACACTTGTTGTATCCTGCTAGTTGCTTAACCTAGACTCGTTCAATAATTAATTTGTGCAAACGAATTAATTGTTATCTATTACGATTAATTTGGCTAGGCGAGACGTATAATTCGAGCAGTGAAGGTGAGCGTTGATACGTATCCCAAAGGAGATCTCCTTAAACCTACACCTGGGTCGCAAGTCCTAGGCACTGCTCTGAGTTACTCCCTATGCCACACGATAGATTGGATCGGATCGCATTACATTACGTACTACCTACATAGTATTGTAAAGAGTGCGAGTATAACCTACGCCCGCGCCCTGCGAATATAGAAAACGAACTTTCCAATCAGTCGAAAGACTACAAATAAAATATCATCAATAAACACAGATATTAATTAAAAATTTACTTCTATTTACTAACTAAATGTTAACAAACTTATCAACTGATATTTTCTCACATAAAATCAAAGAAAATTTAGGTTTTCTTTCGTCAGTAAAATGTCTGTACGTTCGTACGGCGCGACGTATTGATTACAACTGAAGAGTTGAGGAGTGTTCGTAGGCGGGTCCAGGGAGGGCGGTGATGTAGACCACGCCTCTCATAGCTAGGTTCTGAGTTATGTCAGTTTATGTCTAGACAATAGAAGATGGCGTGACATTACAAACTTTCTACTTTTTAATACTGACGTGGAGGCTTCACTTAGATCAGAATGGACATCATGAACCACTAAATTGTTTTGCCTGTAACATTCCACTTCTAGGTATAGGCGTATTTTTCCACCATTGTTATATACAATAGATTTGGATTAAAACTAAAAATCACGCGGACCCTTTATTCTTGTCATCACTTTTTGAACTTATGATTTAAATGGCTACATTTAATCCTTATTCCTACAAATTTGTTTTACAATAAAGTGTGAATTTTCAAAAGAACGTAAGACAATAGAATAGCCCCGTTAACGTCGTGTTTATTTTATCGGAAGCAAGATAGTTACCTGGATAATAACGACTTGGGTCTTTGATTGAATATTTATTTATTTACAATTGCTTTGAATTATATTGACTATGAGCGAGCGTAGTTCAATTATCAAGTTAAAAGTCAAGGATAAAAAAAATCTTTAGTAAAGTGTCCATACATATATTGTATACAGTATAAGATGTAACAAATGTGTATGTGAACATATATTTGTTTAAGAGACATCTTCATTATAAGTAATTGTTATACAGCCTATGACAACATCGGGTGCGTAATACTTTTATTTCGTTATCAGAGTTTTGTCTGATTATCATAATAAGTAAGTCCAAGATATGTATTTGATAGGTTTAGTTTTTTTCTTCGCCTCCAAAGCGTGCATAAAAAAGTTTTACTTCAAAAATAAGATGTTCTAACAAATGCACGAAACACAAATCGGTACAACCGCCAGGAGAAGGTGGGTTAATTAATAAACCTACATTTAGTTAATTAATAACTTACATTTTTATTACATTAACTATTTACTAGAAATGTGTAATTAGTTTCAAATTTTGCGGGAAATTATCAAAAATGAGAAATTGGTACTGTCTGATAAGCGGTACACGACGGAGATCATCCTCCCGCTGTCAAAAGTATCGTAACTGACTTAACATAGAAGCAATAAAATCTTAACACCACGATTCATTACCCGTAACAGACCGATTTACGACTGAACATTCATAGACCTATTCCCTGTATGTGGCAACTTGCTGATAGATGGCGCTCATGGTTCGAGAAAAGCTACGCCGATCAAGCAAAGCGAGTGGTACACTCGCTTTGCTTGATCGGTGTATGTTTCAACTTAGTAACAGATGGCACTCACCAAGTTACAAATCGCGATGGCAAGGTTTTTATTATTGTATTTATAGTCGATTATGAGAATGTCTTGCTTTGCTAGCGTTAGCACAGTAGCTAATGTGTAGTTAGCGCTGTAGCTAGCGCTAATAGTTCATAAGACAACCGAAAAAACATGCCAATTTTTCTAATTCCGTCCCCTATCACCATGTAGGAGAAACGGAATCTTAATACATTTAACTGATTAACCTGTTCACATAAATTACCTGATATAACTTAACGTATATAGCTTATAACAGGAGGCACAGATAATATTTGCCGTGTTTTGACTCGTTAATAGATAAATCGCACTCTTAATAAAACAAAGATGTAACTCAAAAATCACAACTTGTGGGAATTGGCGTTTGCAGTTTGGAGTTTTTGCGCATTGTGTTTGTAAAAATTACCGATTATTTGTAATGCTCTTGATGACTTTTACTGTTGATATCGGTAGTTTAAACTACAGAAATTTATAGAATAATAAAAAAAAACTGTGTTAAAATCTATATTAGCTGTAAAATGATGATAAAAAAAAATTGCGACAAATCTCTTGATGGCAAAAATTACTTATTACGCGAACAATATTCTAGGTAGAATATCGAAAAAAATCTCTTTCGTTTTAAAACATAACAATTAGTTTTAAAAATAAATCACATTATTTCGTTTTATGATTATTTAATTGTAATTATGACGTTTTATGTACTAATGCATCACTTTTTTTAAAGAAGGAAAACTGAAAATTATCATTTTTTACTAAATGAAACTTTTTTTAACCGACTTCCAAAAAAGGAGGAGGTTCTCAATTCGACTGTATTTTTTTTTATGAATTGTTACATCAGAACTTTTGACTGGGTGGAGCGACTTCGACAAATTTTCTTTTAATCGAAAGGAGGTATGTGCTAATTGGTCCCATTCAAATTTATTTGAGATCTAACAACTACTTTTCGAGTTATATCTAATAATGCGTTTTTACTTGACGCTTTTTTCGTCGACCTACGTTGTATTATATCGCATAACTTTTTACTGGATGTACCGATTTTGATATTTATTTTTTTGTTGGAAAGGAAATATCCCTAGTTTGGTACCATGACAAGGAAACCAGGATCTGATGATGGGATCCCAGAGAAATCGAGGGAAACTCTCGAAAATCCGCAATAACTTTGACTGGGTGTACCGATTTTGATAATTTTTAATTTAATCGAAAGCAGATGTTTATCATGTGGTCACATTTAAATTTTATTGAGATCTGATAATTACTTTTTGAGTAATCCTTGATAACACGTAGTTGCTTGACTATTTTTTCGTCGATCTACGTTTTATTACTCGTCGATGTAATTGAAGTCGGTTTTTTTTTCGTTTGCGAGCAAACACAATTATTATTATTATTTTTTTATGTATGTTACATCAGAACTTTTGACTGGGTGGAGCGATTTCGACAAAATTTCTTTTAATCGAATGGTGGTGTGTGCCAATTGGTCCCATTTAAATTTATTTGAGATCTAACAACTACTTTTCGAGCTATATCTAATAATGCGTATTTACTTGACGCTTTTTTCGTCGACCTACGTTGTATTATACCGCATAACTTTCTACTGGATGTACCGATGTTGATAATTCTTTTTTTTGTTTTAAAGGAGATATCCCAAGTTTAGTACCATGATAAGGAAACCTGGATCTGATGATGGGATCCCAGAGAAGTTGTTTATGAATCATCTAGTTTTTATATTTCTCTTTATGGCTACAAATATTGTTGTTTAAACAAAACAAAAACTATATACTATTATATTATAACGAATTAGGTAGAATTAGTCTCCAGTAAATATCTCCTAAAATCACAAATAGTCACTAACCACAAATAATAAATAGTATAAAATTAACAGTCTCTTATATCGGCTATCATTTAAATCTCCTTAAAATTAAATAACAATAACAAAAACAAACACTTTTCACCCCTACAGTGAAGTGAAAAGTGGTTTATTTCGGGGTTTCAAATTCACGTAAATATTGAGATCACGAAAAATAACAATCACAGTTATTGTTAACAAAAAAACGTAAAGCAAACTTGTAAACAATTAAATCAAGTACTATAAACAAAATCAAATAGAAATCTTCTATTATAACGAAATAGGTACAAACGAAACTCTAATAGATTCAAAATAACATGTTCTAACAAATGAATCAAATTGTAGTTAAAAAATTACAAAATTGTAAAATTAAACCATAAATTGTTTATTGCTACTCGTATATACTGAATCATATATTACTATATCTTACATTAAACTTAAAGCAGTATTTAAACGTCACTCTCAGCGTCACTAAGGTCAGCATCAAAAAAATGATTGATCAAAGCACAGGTCTGACTCCTGCACGAAAAATAAATCGTTACAAACGTCGAGACAACGTGAGTTAATTAATAAAACCGCGATTACTTAACTTTATTACATTATTATTTATTATTTGTTCATTAGAAATCTGTAATTAATTTCCACTTTTCCAGGAAATTATCAAAAATAAGAGAACGGTATCATCGTTCAAGCACCGTTCTCCCGCTTTATATAGAAGTAATAAAATTAAAATCTTAACAACACGATTAATTACTCGTAACAGACCATACATACAGACGTACATGTGCTGTATGTTGCAACTTGTTGATAGATGGCGCTCATGGTTTGAGCGAAGCTAGGCCGATCAAACAAAGCGAATGCACCGTGTATGTCTTTACTTGATAACAGGTGGCACTCATCAAGTTACAAATCGCGGTGGCAAGGTTTTTATTATTGTGTTTATAGTCGATTATGAGAATGTCTTGCTTTGCTAGCGTTAACACAGTTAACGTTTTAGTTAACTCTGTAGCTAGCGCTAATAGTTCATAAGACACAGTCAACGGAAATTTTTCTGTTTCCGTCCCCTATCACCACGTAGGAGAAACGGAATGCTAATACATTTACTTACGTACCATAATTAATACATAAAAATCAACACGGGTCGATACCCGTGACGATTGAACTCTTCACATAATTTACCTGATATAACTCGACTTATATAGGTTATCGCAGGAGGGGCACAAATAATATTCGCTGTGTTTAGACTCGTAAATAGATATATGTCATCATCATCATCATCATAACACCATCACTTCAGCCTATCGCAGTCGCTGCTGGATATCGGCCTCCAAAAGTTCACGCCGAAAATGGAATGAACTCATGTACGTTGCCCATAGTCACCACGCTGGGCAGGCGGGTTGGTAACCGCAGGGCTGGCTTTGTCGCACCGAAAACGCTGCTGCCCGTCTTCGGCCTGTGTATTGGCGCCAAAGCCAGCAGTTGGATGGTTATGCCGCCATCGATTAGCTTCCTAATATCCAAGGTGGTAGTGGAACTGTGTTATCCCACAGTCGCCTCTTACCCTGCGCAGACACCCTGCTCTGTGGTTACGGCAGTAAAAATATCGCCCCCTTCTCTCTTCTCGTGTTCAATTCCAGTCCACACTACATACACGATGATAAAAGTACCACCGCGATTAAGAATTTGTAATCGACAAAAGAATGACTTCTTTTAACAAATGAACGGTTATATATGTAAAAAAATATTAGTTGGATTATCTATTCTTAAAAATATTGTTAGCTTAAATTTTAATATCATTATTATAATTTCTATATTCTGGTAGTGTATTTGTCTCTCAAGTGTATATAGTGTTTTGCTTCTATTGTTTTTCTTTTTCTTGTTCTTCTAGTTTAATGATTTTTGTATATTCCTCTGCAGCTGGCGGGTGTATGGACACCATTTTTTAGGGCTAATATAAATATACATATTATTGTTATATTATTATTGTATTATTACATAATTACATATTAATATATAATTATTTATATATTTATATTTTATAATAATTTCTATTATATTACTATTTTTTACACATACGCGAGTTTATGACTAGTGACAATGACGAAACATTTCATTCTTTTTCCTCCTCTGAATTGTGCAGCGATGACCTAAGCTTCCTTAGTATTTCTCCTCTTAGCGAAACTCTTGACTCTCAATTTTTTGATGTTCCAAAAAACTTAAATATCATCCAAATTAATGCACAGAGTATTCCTGCTCACTATCCTGATATGTTGTCCTCTTTCCAAAATAATAATATTCATGCGATCTTAGTAAGTGAATCTTGGCTTAAGCCCTGCTTATCATCAGTTTCCTATTCCCTCCCAGGTTACGATTTAATCCGCAACGACCGTGTTGGGCGACCTGGAGGTGGCGTTGCCATCTACCTTCGCTCTCACATCTCCTCCAAAATCGTTAGCCAATCTATTTCTCACGATGGGTATGGCCCAGATCACCTATTCTTAGAAATCCACCTGTCTAGTACAAAGCTCCTTCTGGGTGTTTATTATAGCCCACCACCCGCTGTTGACTATTTTGAGTCCCTTGAAAATCTCTTAGAAGTACTTACACCACAGTATAGTCACACGGTAGTGATGGGTGATTTTAACACCTGCCTCCTTAAGCAAGACTACAGAGCTTCACGCCTACGCTCTCTTGTAAGCTCTGTAAGCATGCACATCCTTCCCTTGAACGCCACCCATACCCTACCCACATGCTCTCCATCACTCCTTGATTTGATATTTGTCTCCTCTCCAGACTTTGTTGTTAAGCATGGACAGTGCCCGGCCGATGCATTCTCTTACCACGATCTCATTTTCCTCTCATATAAAATCAGACCACCAAAGGCAAAGTCGAGAATTCTTCTGCAGTGCAGTTTTGGGGGTATGGAGTTGAACCGCCTGCGTGAGGATGCTGCTATGATTGACTGGTCAGCGTTATTTAGCTCTTCTGCAGTGGATGAAAAGATGGATATCTTTAACTCCCGCCTAATCCAACTATACGATGTGCATGCTCCTGTTCGACCCGTGCGTATTAGACATCTGCCTGCTCCCTGGCTTACAACGGAAATTAAGTCATTACAGCTTCTAAAGAATAAAGCAAAAGTCAGATATAAGGCTGACCCGAGCCCGTTGAACAAGGAGAGTATAGAATTTCTCGGAATCGCTGCAACAAGGCATGTAGGGATGCACAACGACGCCATATCCATACTTCTGTTTTAGAGGAAGCAGACTCTGCGAAAATTTGGAAATTCCTCAAATCACTAGGAGTTGGCAAAATCAAACAAAATATAGCTTCAAACTCATTTAACCTTAACCAACTTAATAAATATTTCACATCCTCTGTCAATATAGACTCTAGGACTAAATCTAACACTCTCAACCAACTTTCTGCTATTAGAACTCCTTTACTGTCATCATCTTTTACTTTCTCTCAATTGTCTGCATGTGATGTCAAGAAGAGCATATTAGCCGTTAATTCAGATGCCGTAGGATCTGATTCTATTAGCCGTAGTATGATCATCCCTATCTTAGATTCCCTTCTACCTGTTATCACTCATATCTTAAACGAATCCTTGTGTACCAATACCTTTCCTACCTGCTGGAAAGACGCTCAAATTATTCCTTTACCCAAGAAACCTAATTCCATCGCCTTTTCTGATCTTCGTCCAATATCAATCCTTCCTTTTTTGTCCAAAGTCTTAGAGCGTCTTGTCCATCAGCAGCTTTCACTGTTCCTGCACTCAAACAATCTCCTAAATCCTTATCAGTCCGGTTTCCGTAAAGGTCATAGTACGGCTACGGCTCTGGTCAAAATCACTGACGACATTCGATTAGCTATGGACGGGCAGAATCTCACGGTATTGACCCTGCTAGACTTTAGCAATGCGTTTAATACTGTCGATTTTGATATCCTACTGGCTATCTTGTGTTCTCTTGGCATATCTCCATCGGCAAGGCGGGTTTCATAGTTACTTGTGCGGACGGTGGCAGCGTCTGCGTGTCGAAAATTCATTTTCAGACTGGTTAGACGTAATTGCCGGCGTTCCACAAGGTGGCGTGTTGTCTCCTCTTCTTTTTTCGATCTTCATAAACTCTCTCGGTCCTCATATATCTTCTCCCTATCACCTGTATGCAGACGATCTCCAAATTTACTCTCATGCAAAATTAGTGGACTTACCGACCTCTATAATTGAGTTGAATAATGACTTGGACAACATTCATAGTTGGAGTAAATCATACGGTCTAAACGTCAATCCTTCTAAGTGTCAAGTCATTATCATCGGTAGTTCAAAACTAGTGTCTCGAATTGACTGGTCACTTATACCACCCGTCATTTTTAATAACACCGTTATTAATTACAGCGATAAAGTAAAAAATCTCGGTATAATTTTTGACAGTCACCTCTCGTGGACACATCAACTGAGTGAGTTAAGTCGCAAATTATTCGCAGCTATCGGATCCCTCCGCCGGCTTCAATATTTTCTTCCTATCCCTACCAAAATTGCGTTAGCACAGTCACTCCTACTACCGATTCTTGACTATGCTGATATTTGTTACCTAGATCTTAAAGAGGAGCAGTTAAATAAGCTTGAGCGCCTCCAGAATCTCTGCATACGGTTCATATTTGGTCTTCGCAAATATGACCATGTCTCCGATTTTCGCAATCAACTCAAGTGGCTCCCTATCCGCTTTCACAGGAATACTCACATCCTTTCTTTACTATATTGTGTACTTTTCCATCCAGATACACCGTTTTATCTAAAAAATCGCTTTGAGTTTCTCTGTGACACTCATGAACGTTCCCTCAGGTCATCTTCAACCTTAACACTCAAAACTCCTTCTCATACTACTTCCTTTTATTCAAACTCCTTTTCTGTTAAAGCTGTACAACTTTGGAACTCTCTTCCTCTCTCTATAAGAAAAGCTCAATCTCTTGCTTGTTTTAAAAAATATCTAAAGGCGCATTTTTTGTCACTAAATACCTCATAAATATCATTATCAGCTTCATAAATATATATTATGTAGTATTTGTTTATTTATGTATATATTTATTTGTATATATGTATTTGTATGTATATTGTGTGTATATGTATGTGTATATGTATATTTACTTCTGTTAATATCATACTGCTTGTTAACTATACGCCAATTCTTTATCAACTGTTTGTACACTTCCCTCCCGCTTCTCTTTTTCTTCGCTATGTCCTATGCCCAAAGGTTGTCTGGAAGAAATCGCTCTTAGCGATAAGACCGCCTTTGTACATCTTTCTTTTCATGTATCACTTTTTTTGTAATGTTTCTTTGGCGTGTACAATAAAGAGTATTTATTATTTATTATTAACGGTTAATTGTGGTCGACATCTTTGTTATATATAAAAAATTATCAACTTCAGCGAGAACTACCAAAATCTCTAGAACTATCTATTAAATTTTGTAGTAAAATGTCGTTCCATCGCAGTCAGAGTGAAGTCACATAGATCGAAGTGTCACTCTGTGTTGATAGATGGCGCTCATCGTCAGCTACGAATACTGAATCGCGGTGACGAGATCGTTATTATTGTGTTTAAGTGAATTTGTTACGTTGTGATTACTTGTTTTAGTCATAAAAAGTAATTTGTGCTTTACATGTAATTTTTTCTAGTTCCTTACCACGTCACAGTGTGTAACGGAACCCTCATAACTAAGACTTCGCTTTCTTTTGTCAGAGATCTGGAAACACACTCAGTGAAGACAAAAAACACTCAAACCACGATAATCACCTGTAAGCCCCATACAGACATTTGTCAAGAGTGAAAGAACGAGCGGGAAGACTGGCGACTACAAACTGCGCCCACGGGGTTGTCTTTTAGATATAACCACAAATAAAAGCAAAACGAAGTCAATTTTAATAGTTTGTAATCTCAAGACATTTAATTTTTTTAACCAACACCAAAAAAGGGAGGGTACCCATTCCACTAAAGTTTTTGTATGTTACTTAATCGTTTGCGAGCGAACACAATGACATAAATTGCTTTCGATGTTTTAATTGGTGATTAAATAATTAAGGTTAAAATGTTGTAGTAATTATAGAAGTCAATTCTATACATTTGTACATTGATTTATTCTTCTAGTAATTCGATTTAATATTGTAACGATTCCAATACGTGTACCGTGCCTCGACTCATAGGAACGCAGTACGACAATGTCTTCTTGCAATCTATGTTAGTGGGAAATCGAGTTGATATAAGCGTGTTTAAGTCGGAAACAAAAAATGATTGCTTATAGTATTAGCTAGCGAACGATAACCTTTGTCTCGTAGGGGAAATTTCATTAAAATTCTGCGTCACAATTTTAAATTGTGAAATATTCTTTTAAGTTCTTGATGAAAGGTAAATGAAAGCAATTCGAGGTTTCATTTTCATACTAATTTTGTGAGTCATTTTTATGTGACGGTAGTTTAAAAGTTAATTACGACGTAGGTATCTACCGACGCAATATTTATTTTCTGTAAATACGTCCATTAGGTCCCTATTTCATATCATTTCGCTTTTGCCTTTAATTTATCACCATAGTTAATAATAGAAGAACCGTAAACTTAGCTAAGGTCAGAGTTTCTGCTGTTTTTAACAATATGAATGAGACACCCAATCTAATATATACAACTTTTTAAGTAAATTTTTAAGTAAAACTGTAAGCGTCACTCGCAGGGACCTTAATTCAATATTTGGAACTTAATATACCTACTTAGCTTTGTATACAAGAACAAAAATCTTGCCAGCGTGGTTTATTATTCGTAATCGAGAAAAACCAAAACTAATTTGAACAGTTACGACGGTCGACTTTGAGAAACTTATAGGTATTTACGATGATATTTCACTCATTACTCTAAACGTGATTACACGTATATGTTCAACCCTACAGCAAGTGTTAATCAAATATTAAAATTCATAGTACAAGCCGCGATAAGAGCGCTCCCTCGCGGATGTAGCTCAGACCAATCGTCTTGATACTTTCAATTCTTACTACAGTAGGTATAATAACATTAAACATTATGTTATTAAATTATAAGGTATACCTACAATTATTTTGCTGTAAATATCGCACTAACCAGTCAAAACCAGATAACGGGATGTGAGTGAAGGTTATTCGTCACTGTGCTTAACAGTGATGAATAAGGATAAGATTAACACATACGTATCGGTTTTTTTTTATATGAACATTCAGTTTTTTTTATCACTTAAGAATTGATTTCACAATAAACTGTATGATATATGTATGTATAGTCGTATACATGTGTACTTCGCGTTCATAATATATAAATATCCTCTGTGAGATCAATATTTTAATGTCTTTTATGCAAATGTTAAACACTTTGAAGTAAAAATTAAACATCAAGTGAAATATTTATACATTTCTGTCTGTAACAATAAAAAAATATATTTTTCAAAGTATCAAAATCTTTGAAACGCCGGACAATCTTATTCAGTTCTAAGATCAAATTGCGCTTTGAACCCTCGTTCTGTCAAAAATCTGCGCAGAATGACGACGACTTTAACTAAAATTATCCGTTAACAAAGCAGGTTTATTGAAATTTAGTGCGTAAATAGTAAGAAAGTTGATCTAAATATCGCGGTTACAAACTATTATTACTCTTTGTATTGTATTTTTTTTGCATAAAAGAGAATCAAGCAAGGCTACGACTCACCGATTAGCGCATCTTATAAACGTCTGCAACACCAGAAGCATCACAACCCCGATCATATCCCCAATATACAAGATCTTTGATTACCTTACCATAGGAACGCAACACTGCTTGAAAGCAGTATTATTTAGCTGTGATCTTGTATAAGGTCGAGGTATAGTCAGGCTGTTCCAGATGTCGTGCAAGATATTTCCTGCTGTGCATCTACCGCAGTTGAAATATGTTTAGTTCGTAATTCCACCACATATCAAATTATTTTAAGTTAAAACTTCTTTGGAATCGTTGTGATTTGAGACTCGATACAACGATTATGTGTCACGATAAAGAAACAAACACACAAATGTGTGACAGAGTATGAGAATGAGACAGAACACATTACACTGTATTGTATATTCTCGGCGAATAACATCTCTCGTGTGCTATATGGTAATTCAAAACTCACGCTGTCGTACAATAATACCGTGTACGTATGACGTATGGTTTGAAATGTTGAGACGTGAACATAAATAATCATCATTACAGCCTATACAGTCCACTGCTGGACATAGGCCTCCACAAGTTTACGCCAAAAATAACGTGAACTTATGTGTTTTGCCCATAGTCACCACGCTGGGCAGGCGGGTTGGTGACCGCAGTACTGGCTTTGTCGCACCGAAGACGCTGCTGCCCGTTTTCGGCCTGTGTATTTTAAAGCCAGCAGTTGGATGGTTATCCCACCATCGGTCGGCTTCTTAAGTTCCAAGGTGGTTGTGGAACCTTGTTATCCCTTAGTCGCCTCTTACGACACCCACGGGAAGAGAGGGGGTGGCTAATTTTTTTAGTGCCGTAGCCACACAGCACAACATAAATAAGAAATACAATTATATTCGGTTTTGTGATCAAACTGAGCAGTGAGTAGCCATTCTGTCGTATTGCACGCTGTGAATGTTTCGACTTGTTGACAGATGGCGCTAATTCCTGGTTACAATTTTTTGAATCGCAATGGCAAGATTTTTATAACGGCATTTATACTCGACTGTAATTACGTCTGACATCGATATAAAACATCTCATCACAGCGAGATTTGCTGCGGAAGCTATTTTTATATCGAAGTATTAAAACAATATGTATCAATATATACAAGACTCGTGGGAATATTAAAAATAATTATGGTAATTTTTCTCTTAATAGCTATATTCCGAATAAAGTTTATCAGAATTATTATTCCTACGAGTAATGGAAAACAATGTAGTCAAGAGACAATCTTACGACGGTTAGATCAGTATATGACGACATGAAATAGGTAATGTACATAATTTTAGCATCGGTGAAATTTCAGGCGCTTTATCGTCTAGGTCATCTCTCTTGTTAACGTTCCGGAGATTAAGCCAGAGAAACAGAAGGACTGGCAAATAGCCAGACAGACAAACAAACAAAAAATTAAAAATCGTTTTTGGTATTTTAATATGGTGCAAATAACTAAATGCTTCAAACCACAGACGGACAATTGAATTTTGTTTATATGGACCTATGGAGAAATATAGTGAATAGATGTGAATAATGTGACTCGATGTTTAAAGGAGATGGGGACTTTTGGGCCAAAATGTAATGAGCAGAGATATTGTTTAAAAAATTGGTCATTATTTTTTATTTTAAAATATAAAATATCAGCTCAATTCTGAATCTAGAAGCGGAGAAAATTGAAAAAGATAGTTTTCATCAAATTATTTGGGTATCGATTCCACTATAATCGATTACAGAATTCAAAAAGAAAATGTTTGCACTAGTTAACTAACTCAAGATATTTAGATGCATAATTAAAGCTGTAAACAATAATGTGCATTTAAATAAAGTTACATTAATATCGAAAATATCAATTTATATTTGATAAACCAAAATGATTATCGATTTCGTATCGATTTAAAATAAATCATATTTTTAATGATAGCTTTGACAGCTTACTAACAGTAATACTGTGTCCGTCACTCGTTTCGTGTTTACTGTTTTCCGATGCATTCTAAGTCCATTCCTGATATTTATTTCTGGTTTCAAGTGTATATCAATATTTGTAATGAGTTTTCAAACAGTCTTTACTGAATATAACAAACATTAATGCTACAAGAACTTAGTGATCGGGTTTTTTATAGACATTGTAACATAACCTCACTTTTACAAAAAGTCTAATAACTCCACTCTCAGATAGCCAAAATATAGATAATTTTCAGCGAGGGATCAATAAGCCTAAATGCATTAATTGATACCATTTTCATTTCATTACATTTTGGCCCAAGAATGTATGGAATCGTATCCATCTCCTTTAAATATATTTATCTACACTAATGTTGTAACATTCTACTGATGTTTCCAATACTTGACTTATAATTACTACTGTTATAGCGCAGACAACAAAACACTCAATTTAAGCAATTTCACATGATGGTATAATATCCACATCGATATCGTAAAATCTCATTAAAACATCGCGCGCATGCGCGTAGCTGCGCTCTCATTGGTTAGATTTTAATGGCGGCAAAATCACTGTGACAATACACGTACGCGTGAATTTAATTTAATATTTTATTTGTATTCCGCGTTTCTTATGTCAAAATAGATTAATTATAAATAGCAAGTCGTCATAGCAACCATACAAACAAATGCTTTTTTAAATTAAACTATAAAACACGGCTTTGATCACTTTTAGACTATTATTAAAAATCTAGTTTTAATTAATAAAGAAAACTTTAATATTTCAATTTTCTGGTCGTGTTGGGGTTTATAATTTAATTAAAAAAAAGCGTTTATTTCTATAGTTGCGGTTCCGACTTGGTATTTATATTTAATATGTTTTGACAGCACAAACCCGGAATACAAATAAAATATCTTTTTTAATTAAAGTATAAACTACGGATTTAATCAATTTTAGAATATTATTAAAAATATATTTTCAATTAATAAAGGATACTTAAATATATGAATTGTCTGAACACGTCAAAGCACGTACCGAAGCACGGCTTCATAGAAAATGGGCATTGTCCTTTGAACAATTATTATAAATAAACTATTGTCAGCTTTTACTCTTGTTGTTTGATTAATTGCATTAGTGAAGATAAAGTAGTGTATGCAACTGCATATAACACGGGTATTAAAACACTCGTTACTATTATGAAACTCGCTGCGCTCGTTTCATAAACTCACACTCGTGTTTTAATACCCTTCATTATATGACAGTTGCATAAACTACTATAACGTCCTACACTCAGAAAACGTTTCGTTTTACTAACGACCCGTTCAGTTTATAACTCGACATGATCGAACGTTTGTAAGAATATAAAAAGTTTTGACCGATTTCAAAAATAGGAGGAGATAAAATTTGGTTAAATTTTCTTATATATTACCTCGGAACTTTCATTTCGATGATTATTTTAAATCAAAAGGTTGTAAGTGTTGTATAGTCGTCACATTTGAATTCAATTGAGATCTGACAAGTACTTTTTGAGATATCACTAATAACGCGTATTTACTTGACAATTTTTTCGTCGATGTACGTTGTATTAACCTCATAGTTTGTTTTTTTTTTTGCGTTGACCGATTTCGATAGGTAATTCCTTTTTATTCTAAGGCTAGTGTTTCTCATAATTATGGTCTCATTTTAATTTGATCGAGATCTGTGAGTACTTATTGAGTAATGACTAATAACGCGTATTGAATAAACTGAGGTAGGGCACAGCAGGAATTTCCTGCTCAAAATATGGAGCAGCCCAACTGGGGTAGTACCTCAATCTTACAGAAGACCACAGCTAAATAACACTGTTTTCAAGCAATATTGTGTTTCTGTTGGTGAGTAAGGTGACCAGAGCTCCTGGGGGGATTGGGTATAGGGTCGGCAACGCGGTTGCGATGCTTCTGGTGTTGCAGGCGTCTATAAGCTACGGTAATCTCTTACCATCAGGTGAGCCGTACGCTTGTTTGCCGAACTAGTGATATAAAAAAAAATTGAAGACGCGACACGCGCCACAGCACTGATTTGAGGCTGTTGCGCTGGCGGTTACGGGTTCGATCCCCGCACATCATCTTTATCACAAACGGCTGTATGACCAATACAAATGTCGGTCGTGGTCTGGGTGTTTGTGTAGTCCTTGTGGGTCTTTGCACCTTAGCTCGGAGCAGCACGTTAAGTCATGTGTCCCGGTTGTTGTCATGTACACCTGACAGCGATCGTTACACATAGTAGGGAATATATCCTGGAGATATATCTATTCACCGGAAGGCTATATTCTTCGTTGCCGTATCCACACAGCAGAGATAGAGGATACTGACATAAGTAAATAGCTGCTAAAATTCAAAACACTATTTTTGTAGTTTCGTTTCCCAAAGGTTTCGAAGGAACGACCCTAATAAAACTCCGCTGTCTGTTTGTCTCAATTATTAATCTTGTCACAGCGATTCAGTATTGGTAGACATCTGTAAGCGTCGTCTATGACGACGTTGAATATTTGTTTTGAAATTTATAATTTAAATATTTGTGAAAATTGGGTGATGATCATAACACTTATTACGTTACGAACATCACGAAATTTTCAAATTTTCGAAGTGAACGTAATCAACTTTACATATAAAAATAAAAATCTTGTTACCGCGATTCAAAATAAGTTACCAACGATGAGTGCCATCTAGCAACAAGTAGAAACATACGAGTACATCCAATATTGACTGTGTTTGATCTGCGTAACTTTATAAGCGATTACCGTAGCTTATAGACCCTGCAGACGACACCAGAAGCATCGCAAGCGCGTTGCCGGCCCTATCTCCTATTCCCCCAGGAGCTCTGGTCACCTTACTCACCACAGGAACACAACTTTGCTTGAAAATTTTCGTTCAAAACTAAAATTCTTAAAGATTAATATATCAATGACGTATGCATCTGGCGGTACAAACGTCAGTGTGAATAAATGAGATCAATAATCACCAGATAATGAGGGGCAGTAATATTAAATGGGGCCGTTGTGAATAATTTTTTTGATTTGGTAGTATAACTTTAAATACTTTGATATCAAGTTTCTACATTCATAAAACGATTTGTTTTACTTATAAACTTTAATAAGCTTAAAATTAAATTGTTGATTTGTAAAATGTCGTCTACAATAAAGTATTAAATAAATAAATAATAAATCTGATTTTTTTATTTACTATTGATTTTTAAATAAAAAATCATATATTTATTAATTAATTTTTTAAATTGGATTGAAAATGCCTAAGACGTGAAAAATCGACATTGTTATCTTGCCAGCCAAAAAAGTTACAAAGCTCAAAAGGTCATACAACACACGGTCACGAGTCATAACGTCGTCTTCATAATAAGGCCGTAATAGAGGTGCATACAAAATTCAGCTCACTAAGATTTTTTCCTCAGATTGGGGTTTAAAAAGCCTACAATAACTGGACTGTTTGTTGGCTTTAATTACTTACCTACACGATACGACATTGATTCCATACGTACCTGCAACAAAAGAGTAAAAAAGTTTAATCAAAACAATAAAAATAGTTTGAAACGGAATATAAATATAATGTACCTATTGAAGTTGCAACGGAACCTTTTGCTCCACTACTGTACACCTTAATGTATGTGTATGGTATCATATATTAAATTAACAAATCATTTTATGCAATAGTGTTATGTTGGGTACTTGTAAAATGTTTTTCATTGTATGTTCCATTTGTTACTAGATGACATTCATTTTTAGTTATAAATTCTGAATAGTCACACGATTTGTATTGTTTAATATAGGGGAATGTTTTCGTATGTACATTCAATCATTTTTTGTTTTATTTACTTCAAAGCAAGTGTAGCAAGCTAGAAAGTAAGTAATACAAACTGGAACATACAGACAGCCAGAGCGACTTTTGTCTCTGATGGTGTTGCGTGATGACGGTACTGATTATTTTAAATAGGAGCATCATTGTACTCGTTAATAGATGGCGCACATCATCGCTTATAAAACCTGAATCGCGATGGTAGGATTTTCATTTTTCTTTATAAAGACAACTCTGATAATGAAACAAAATGAGATTTCAGCCATAAGAGTATCGTAAATCGTTCTTTTTGGAAGAAATGTCATTGTTAACATTTTCAAGAGGAATTTGATCAATTTTTAGATTTGCTTTACTCAAAGCTTAAACGAACTTTGTGACTAACGCATCGTTGTTATTGATAAATTAAAGTTGCAATTCAAACGGTTCCTCATACAAGACATATAATGTTTATTTATTTATAGTAACTAGTGGTCACCCAGTGGTTGAAAGTGTATGGAAAGTGTATGGGAAACCGCGATAACTTAACTTTATTACATTATTTATTTATTAGAAATCTGTAATTAATTTCAACTTTTGCGGGATGTTATCAAAAATGAGAGTACGTTATCATCGTGCAAACGGCACACGAACGAGACCGTTCTCCCGCTTTTAAAAGTATAATAACTAACTTTATATAGAAGGAATTAAATCTTAACACCATGATTCATTACCCGAAACAGACCGATTTACGACTGAACATTCATAGACATGTTCGCTGTATGTTGGAACTGGTTAATAAATGGTGCTCATAGTTCGAGCGAAGCTAGGCCGATCAAACAAAAGCGAATGTACCGTGTATGTTTCTACTTGATAACAGATGGCACTCATCAAGTTACAAATCGCGGTGGCAAGGTTTTCATTATTGTGTTTATAATCAATTATGAGAATATCTTGCTTTGCTAGCGTTAGCACAGTAGTTAATGTGTAGTTAGCACTGTAGCTAGCGCTAATAGTTCATAAGATACTGTGTATTCACTACAATTTTTCTAATTCCGTCCCCTATCACCATGTAGGAGAAACGGAACCCTAATACATTTACTTACATACCATAATTAATACATAAAAATTAGCATAAGTAGCTACTCGTGACAATTCAGATGTTTCCAGGTGAACTTTAAAAAAAATTATCATAAGAAAAAAAATTCATCACAGAGGCGATATAATGCTATACGTTATAAAATATTATATGTACAGAGTAGTTGGGAGGAAAATAAAGTAAATTACTGTGACCCGCGGTTTCACCTGCAGCTCACAGTCTAATCTCAAAAGTATGTTGAAACGCACTAAATATAATTGTGTTTGCTCGCAAACGAAAAAAAAAACCGACTTCAATTACATCGACGAGTAATACAACGTAAATCGAAGAAAAAATAGTCAAGTAACTACGCGGTATCAAAGATTATTAAAAAAGTCGTTATCAGATCTCGATAAAATTTATATGTGCCCACATGATAAACATCAGCTTTCGATTAAACTAAAAATTATCAAAATCGGTACACTCAGTAAAAAGTTGTGGATTTTTGAGAGTTTTCCTCGATTTCTTTGGGTCTCCATGGGAAAGTTATGCGGTATAATACAACGTAGGTCGACGAAAAAAGCGTCAAGTAAAAACGCATTATTAGATATAACTCGAAAAGTAGTTGTTAGGTCTCAAATAAATTTAAATGGGACCAAATGACACACACCACCTTTCGATTAAAAGAAAATTCGTCGAAATCGCTCCACCCAGTCAAAAGTTTTGAAGTAACATACATAAAAAAATACAGTCGAATTGAGAACCTCCTCCTTTTTGGAAGTCGGTTAAAAAGTACAGAACCAAAAGAAAATATTTCACTCTCACCGAACTAATCAATTAGAAACGTAACAAGTGATACGTGTGAAGGAGACGCAATGTTTCCTCAAACAAAGACGATGTTTTATTTAAAGCACTAATTTACATCGAACACGGCGCGTCCGTCTCCACTCGAAGCGTTCTTTTATCGAGATTATCATTTCTTTACGATTCGTCGAGACTTGTGCGGACGAGACGTTTGTTGTTGAGCACAGAGAGGCCTCCGCTGTGTCAGTTTGATTAGTTCTTGTGGTTACTTCTATGATCTGCTTAAGTGTACAGTGGTTGAAGTAGTGCGCGGTGTTCGATAGCTCGTAACTCTTAAACTAATGTAACTATTGTTATTATAAGAACATGTAGACATGTGTTTGTATGTATTCTCAGATCTTCAGCTTTTTATATAAAGTATACATGTAAAGTGTACACAGACTTATCCATAATAAACCATCGCCTGACGTCATTTGAGTCGTGAAATTGAATCCAACTTCTCGTGAAATACAAATATCTCTTAGCTACCGAAAAGTCGTATTAAAATTTAAACGCTATCCGAAATTCAGTTTCTTCTGCGATCCGGTCAAGCAATATTTTTTCCATATTTTGAACGATTCAAAATTATTCATTGTCTACTGCGCCTTAGTACCATTTTTTTTTCTAATAATATGAGTATTATATCTATAATCTATAATCTATAATATATATAAAAGCGAAAGGTCACTCATTCATCACGAAACCTCCGCAATTATAACAGCTACAAAGTTGAAATTTGGTAGGTAGGTTCCTTATAAAGCGTAGACATCCGCTAAGAACTGATTTTACGAAAATCGACCCCTAAGGGGATAAAACGGGGGTTGGAAGTTTGTACGAAAGTCCTATGTTTTTGAAGTAAGAGACTTGAAATTTAAAGTGTATGCTCTATAGATGGTGAGGAGGTGTCCACATAATGTATATTTAGAAATCAACTCCTTTTTGGGGTTAAAACGGGGGTTCGTAGGTTGACTCACTGATCACGAAATCTCCAAAACTATTACACTTACAAACTTGAAATTTAGCAGGTAGGCTCCTTATAGATCGTAGACATCCGTTAAGAACGAATTTTACGAAACTCGACCCCTAAGGGAGTAAAACGGGGGTTGGAAGTTTGTATGAAAGTCCTATGTTTTTGAAGTAAGCTACTTGAAATTTAAAATGTATACTCTATAGGTGGTGAAGAGGTATCCAAATAATGTATCTTTAGAAATAAATTCTCTTTTGGGGTTAAAACAGGGGATGGTAGATTGACTCATTCATCACGAAATCTCCGAAACTATAAGAGCTACAAATTTGATATTTGACAGGTAGGTTCCTTATAAGGCGTAGACATCTACTAAGAACTGATTTTACGAAACTCGACCCTTAAAGGGGTAAAACGGGGGAAGGAATTTTGTATGAAAGTCCTATGTTTTTGAAGTAAACGACTTGAAGTTTTAAATGTATGCTCTATAGATGGTGAGGAGGTGTCCAAACAATGTATCTTTAGAAATCAACTCCTTTTTGGGGTTAACACGGGGGATGGTAGATTGACTCATTCATCACGAAATCCCCGAAACTATAACAGCTACAAATTTGATATTTGATAGGTAGGTTCCTTATAGAGCGTAAACATCCGCTAAGAACAAATTTTACGAAACTCGACCCCTAAGGGGATAAAACGGGGGTTGGAAATTTGTATGAAAGTCCTATGTTTTTGAAGTAAGAGACTTGAAATTTAAAATGTGTGTATCCTCTATAGATGGTAAGAAGATGTCCAAATAATGCGTCGAAATATATATATATATAAGAGAAAGGTCAATGACTCACTCATCACGAAAATTCAAAAACCGTTGGATGGTCCATCCATCCAGAATGGACAAAGATGAAATTTAGCAGGGAGGTAGATTATAGTTAGTAGACGTCCGCTAAGAACGGATTTTGCGATATTCCACCGCTAAGAGGGTTTAATTGGGGTTGATAGTTTGTATGAAACATATACAGCAGCTATAAGTTCGCCTGATAGGTTATTTATACTGCAGCCTGAAAATAAAACTAAAAATGTGATGTATAGAGAGGTTTTATAAAAATAACTATTAAATTATACTAAATTGTGCCTTTTAAAAAGTTACTCAGTGTGATAAGCATTTCAAGTGACTGAAATAAAAATAATAATTTGTGTTAAACATCTTGAATGCATATCTTCATAGCCACGCGGACGTAGTCGCGGGCAACAGTTAGCGTATTAAAAAACAAAGTCCCCAAAAGTGTATGTGATCGATTCCCTCAAAATCTACTGAACGGATTTTCATGCGGTTTCACCAATGGAGAGATGATAATAGCTTCAAAAGGAAGGTTTACGGAACGGCTAAGCCGATTTTGATGAAAGTTTGCCGGGAAAACTTTGTGACACACTGATTTCAACGCGGGCGAAGCCGCGGGCACAGCTAGTCTATAATATATATAAAAGCGAAAGGTCATTCATCACGAAATCTCCGAAACTATAACACCTAGAAACTTGAAATTTGGCAGATAGGTTCCTTATAGAGCGTAGGCATCCGCTAAGAACGGATTTTACGAAACTCAACCCTTAAGGGGATAAAACGGGGGTTGGAAGTTTGTATGAAAGTTCCATGTTTTTGAAGTAAGATGCTTGATATTTAAAATGTATGCTCTATAAATGATGAGAAGGTGTTCAAATAATGTATATTTAGAAATCAACTCCCTTTTTGGGTTAAAACGGGGGATGGTAGGTTGACTCACTCATCACGAAATCTCCGAAAATATAACACCTAGAAACTTGAAATTTGGCAGGTAGTTTTCTTATAGAGCGTAGACATCCGCTAAGAATGGATTTTACGAAACTCAACCCTAAGGGAATAAAACGGGGGTTGGAAGTTTGTATGAAAGTTCTATGTTTTTGAAGTAAGATGCTTGATATTTAAAATGTATGCTCTATAAATGATGAGAAGGTGTTCAAATAATGTATATTTAGAAATCAACTCCCTTTTTGGGTTAAAACGGGGGATGGTAGGTTGACTCACTCATCACGAAATCTCCGAAACTATAACACCTACAAACTTGGAATTTGACAGGTAGGTTCCTTATAGAGTGTAGATATCCGCTAAGAACGGATTTTACGAAACTCGATCCCTAAGGGGGTAAAACGGGGGTTGGAAGTTTGTATGAAAGTCCTATGTTTTTGAAGTAAGAGACTTGAAATATAAAATGTATGCTCAATAGATAGTGAGAAGGTGTCTAAATAATGTATATTTAGAAATCAACTCCCTTTTGGAGTTAAGACGGGGGATGGTAGTTTGACTCAATCATCACGAAATCTCCGAAACTATAACACCTACAAGCTTGAAATTTGGCAGATAGGTTCCTTATAGGGCGTAAACAGCCGCTAAGCATGGATTTTACAAATCTACACCCCTAAGGGGATAAAACGGGGTTTGGTAGTTTGTATAAAAGTCCTATGTTTTTGAAGTAAAAGACTTGAAATTTAAAATGTATGCTCTATAGATGGTGAGAAGGTGTGTAAATAATGTATCTTTAGAAATCAACTCCCTTTTTGGGGTTAAAACGGGGGATGGTAGGTTGACTCACTCATCACGAAATCTCCGAAACTATAATAACCACAAACTTGAAATTTGGCAGGTAGGCTCCTTATAACACGTAAACATCCATTAAGAACGGATTTTACGAAACTCGATCCCTAATGGGGTAAAACGGGGGTTGGAAGTTTGTATGAAAGTCCTATGTTTTTGAAGTCAGAGACTTGAAATTTAAAATGTGTGCTCTAAAGATAGTGAGGAGGTGTTCAAATAACGTATCTTTAGAAATCAACTCCCTTTTGGGGTTAATACGGGGGATGGTAGGTAGACTCACTCATCACGAAATCTCCAAAACTATAATAGCCACAAACTTGAAGTTTGGCAGGTAGGTCCTTATAGGGTGTAAACATCTGTTAAGATCGGCTTTTACGAAACTTGACCCTTAAGGGGATAAAACGGGGGTTGGAAGTATATATGAAAGTCCTATGTTTTTGAGTAAGAGACTTAAAATTTAAAATGTATGCTCTATAGATGATGAGGAGGTGTCCAAATAATGTATCGTAATCTATATATATAAAAGAGAAAGGTCACTGACTCACTCATCACGAGAACTCAAAAACCGCTGGGACCATCACGTGGTTTTTAATCCATCCAGGATGGACAAAGATGAAATTTGGTAGGTAGGTAGATTATAGTAAGTAGACGTCCGCCAAGAACGGATTTTGCGATATTCCACCGCTAAGAGGGTTTAAATGGGGATTATAGTTTGTACGAAACATAAACAGCAGCTATAAGTTCGCCTGATAGGTTATTTAAAAATAACTATTAAATTATACTAAATTGTGCCTTTTAAAAAGTCACTCAGTGTGATAAGCATTTCAAGTGACTGAAATAAAAAAATAGTTTGCGTTAAAAATCTTAATAGTAATGCATATCTTCATAACCTCGCGAACGTAGTCGCGGACAACAGTTAGTGTATTATAAAACAAAGTCCCCAAAAGCGTATGTGGTCGATTCTTTCAAAATCTACTGAACGGATTTTCATGCGGTTTCACCATGGAGAGAGTGCTTCAAGAGGAAGGTTTACGGAATGACTAAGCCGATTTAGATCAAAGTTTCACTGGAAGTTTGCTGGTAAAACTTTGTGAAACACTGATGTCAACGCGGGCGAAGCCGCGGGCATAGCTAGTATTAATATAAATATGAAAGTAGGGAAAAATGCTATTGCGTCGACGTCACACACGTGTTCTGATGTGATATTCATATGTGAGTTATTGGTGTCGGGGAAACTGTCACGCGCGAAAATAAAAAAACCTGAAAATGTCTTACTCTTCTATTATTAAATATGTCCAGCATCTCCGACTATACCCGTCTCTTTCACACATGAGCTATCTCTCTTTAACGTTTAAGAAAACAGTGATTAGCACAAAGAATGCAGAACTCCATTTGTATGCTTATTAGCGATCCCCTGAACACTTGAGAAAACTTCGCCTATTCGTTTAAGGATGGCCTAATTTATAAGAGAAAGTGATTGAGTGTAATAAATAAAGTAAAAATATGCATATTGATCAATCTGTTAATTTTAAACTAAGTTTGTGTTGGGCTTCGACACAAAGTTTCGTGCCACGAAATTTAACATCACATAGTTCTTAGGATCTAGCAAAACAACAAAAAAACACGTTTTTTCTATAGAGGCTTTCTCTTGTTATAACAATAATATTTCAACCGAAACATAAACCAACAAACAGACGAGAGGACATTGAGGTTATAACTGGGTTACGTTCTCATACTTCTAGTTTATTTAAATACAAAAACGCTCTCAGCAATAACTTGTACCACAACATAAAGGATCAAAGTAAGAAACTTAGGAGCACAGTATAATTATAAAGAAAATTTTTATAGCTCAGAGATGACTTGAAAGAATTTACATCAAATTTTAAATGTGGATTAATCTCTTTGTGTTCATAAGGTTCTCATCTCCTTACGAGAATTCTTTTTATGGGTGTTCTTATGAATGTATCAACATTTTTAATCTCGTTCAAAGTTTCTTTTAAAATAATTGGTTTTGATATTTCCGCCCCAACAGTATCTATTCCTCTTGTTATGTCAATATAGTGGGATTATCTTAAACAGCTTCCCGAACAAACCCACCGGTCACCTGATTGACAATAGAAGTATTACGATTTATACAATATCAAATATTTGAAACCTTTTCACAGTATACATAATAATATTATTAATAGAAAAGTATACCGTAAAATGAATTAGTTGTTTTGATAAAGGGGTCAATATTTCTATACTTAAATGCCACAGAAGTATTTACACGTGCAGTGGTTCGTAGCACTGTGCTACATGACGTAGCGTACCGCTACGAAAATCGTATTTAATGAAAAATTAAATATTATTATGACGTATGAACGCAAAACACTCAATAAAGGATTAATAAAGTATTTTGTATATGCGGCAATATAAAAACAATCGTATGAAGATTGTACGTAAATATGCTTTAAGTAACACACGCAGTTCACAACTCTAATGAAATATTCACAGCACGGAACTGAACACGTAACGAGCGCTCCTCACACCTCTGTGTACAGCTGTTCAATAATGTTAAGTATTGTTTTTTTCTTTTTATATTCATATAAAATATTTTTTGTTAAAAACACTTCATATTAAAATAAACTATTAATTTCGTCTTTTTCTTATAACCTTTATAAAATTACATAGTTTAAGAAGACAAGCTCCCAGGTTCACCACGAGAAAGATTTCGTACTGTATTTAACAAATTACTTTTTTTTATTTTTTTCTTTTAAAAAACAACCAATAGCCGCCTATATCATAACACCGCACTCATAATACTGCCTTTGACTTTTATAGCGGCTACGTGCGACCCGAGCGGGTTCTGTAACCGGTTCAAGTTATTTATGACTTACACACCCCATTGCTGTACTACTTAAATTATGATATTATTTATACTAAGTTATACTCTCCGCGCAGTTCCACACACCTTTTTTATTACCAGTTTTATATTACTTCAAAATAGTATGTCGACAAAATACTTTTTTTCTTTTTTACCCGACTGCCAACAAAGAGAGAATGATTTGACTTATCCTTCAATTTCATGCCTCCGACTGCATATTACCTACGACGTTTCATAAAGTTTCGAAGGACTACCGTATTAATATATTTTAAATGTTTGATATTGTTTCTATTTATTTCGCTGACTTTGTGTGCATATTGAATTTTTATCTTGTTCCAGCTTTTTCAGTTGATTTTCTATTAGTTGTTCTTCACGCAGGCGGGTTTTTTGTTTTTTTTTTTTTAATTATTATTTTT
Organism: Melitaea cinxia; assembly: GCF_905220565.1. Lineage (NCBI taxonomy): Eukaryota > Metazoa > Arthropoda > Insecta > Lepidoptera > Nymphalidae > Melitaea > Melitaea cinxia. Next base: position 9,305,483 of record NC_059418.1, on the reverse strand, counting down.
ATAAGGTATGCTTGTATGAAACTAATCGGTACATATCAATAACACACAGTTGTCTGCAGAACCGTAAAATCTTCTTGACTGATTTACGGCTATCCCGCTAAGTGCGCCTTGTCCGACAGCGGTCGAAGAAATGAATAGAAATGTTTCACGTTATCTGACTTAAAGCTTAGAGGTTTCTGATAACGTCTGAATGGCGGAATTCAAAGTAGCCAAATATTTATTCAGCATCTTTAATTTTTATTTATTTTCAACTTTCTAGAAAATTCGTTTATTATATTTTGAATTAAATGAGAACAAAGTATCCCACCATAAAAACTAATTGTAATATTAAGAAAAAGTGGCACTTACATTATAAACACAAATCGACAAAAATTTAATATATTTATTTATCTATGAGCAAAAGTTGTGGAGCATAAAATACTTCTTGAAATAAAACCTTCTCATTCGTCTTACACTCGCAATAAATTTAACGAAACTGCAATTTTATTCATAGTCTTTTTTACTGGTAATTTAAAAGTTATTCGTATATGTCATAACTTATGAAAGACATAATAATATCTGTATAAAATATATTATTTCTAATACAATTATTGATCTTTCCCTAGACTAATAAATAATTATACACCTTCACACTCAACTGCCTTACAAGAACAATCTCCACCTACCTTGTCATTACTCCTCACCGGTCTCTTCACGTCATACGGCACTCCGGCCACAGGAAACATTGACGACATCATTGCTGGCGCGAAGATCACTTTGACGGCTTGCTGTTGACAGCACGACTTTGACACCTCACTCACACTAACCTCACACGACTTGACCTTATTCTCACACTCACAGCAACAGTGATGACAGTATTTGACAGACGAACTTTGACAGTGGTTCTGAATTCTCTTACAGACGATGTCGCTTGATGAATTTCGACAATGTTCTTGACTATTTTCGTTAGTTGTTTGTATTGAAGTATTTTTCATTTCAGTAATGTTTTCACTTGTCTTATTATTGTTTGATACCTTCGTGTATAATTTCGGTTTCTTGTTGTAGTCCTCGGGTATCTCAAGTAGAGGCGTCTTCCTCTTCAACTCGAGTGGTGTATCTAACAAGCATTTGTTTGGTTTATCCTTTTCTTTTGTGTTTGATGATATAAATGGATGTACAAGTAGCGTTTTCGTTGGTTTGCTCGGGGTCGAAATCCCGGCCCCGGAGGGCTCGGTATTATTTGTTGGATCCAATTTGATAGTTGGTATTTACTTTTTGAAAATATATATTTTATTTTGAATATCATTAACATACCTTCTTTGAGTCACTAATCTTATACATCTTAGACTCAGAACTAATGACTTCAGAAATAACACATCTATAAGTAACAATTTTCAAAATTCACTTAATTTTCCCCTAATTATATTTTTTCACTATCACTCACGTTCCAAACGTTTTATTGTTAAAGAATTTCTCCAAATCAACTTCGATCTAAATTTCAAATTATTAAGTACTTTATAAATCAAAAACTGTTCCAAACCCGTGTTATCACTTGTTCAATTGTTCTTTCACAATCACTTAACTTGTCACAAAACAATCAAAAACAGTCACAGTACCGCCGCGAGTACAACGTCACAACATAAACGTCCTTGAACTTGCGCAACAGGCGACGTTTGTTTGTAAACAAACAACACGTAAACAATGAAATGTCATTCAAAAAACACTGTCATTTAAGTAATGAAAATTAACTTTTACTTAATGACAAAAATATTAACGAACTTATCAGCTGATATTTTCTCAAATAAAATCAAAAAAGATTAGATCTTCTTTCGTCAAATGCCGATCAAATGAAGGCGGACGTTGGCGCGACGTATTGATTACAACTGAAGAGTTGAGGAGTGTTTGTAGGCGGGACCAGGGAGGGCGGTGATGCAGACAACGCCTTTCATAGCTAGGTTCTGAATTATTTCATGACTTCTAGACAATACAAGATGGCGTGATATTACACGCTTCCTACTCGTTTATACTGACGTGGAGGCTTAACTTAGATCACAATGGACATCACGAACCACTAAATTGTTATCCCTGTAACATCCCACTTCTAGGCATAGGCCTATTTCTCCACCACCACAATAGATTAGGATTAAAAATAAAAATCAAGTGGACCCTTTATTCTTGTCATCACTTTTTGAACCTATGATTTGAATGTTTACATTCTGCTACATTTAATTCTTATTCCTACAAATTTGTTTTACAATAAAGTGGGACATTTTAAAAGAACATAAGACAATAGAATAGCTTCGTTAGCGTCGTGTTGACTTTACCGTAAGCAAGATTGTTCTCTGAATAATAACGACTTGGGTCTTTGATTGAATATTTATTTTTTTACAATTGCTATAATATTGACTATGAGCGAGCGTAGTTCAATTTTCAAGTTAAAAGTCAAGGATAAAAAAATCTTTAGTAAAATGTTCATACATATATTGTATACAGTATAAGATGTAACAATGTGTATGTGTACATATATTTGTTTAAGAGACATCTTCATTATAAGTAATTGTTATACAGCCTATGACAATATCGGGTGCGTAATACTTGTATTTCGTTATTAGAGTTTTGTCTGATTATCATAATAGTCCAAGATGTATTTGATAGGTTTAGTTTTTTTCTTAGCCTCCAAAGCGTGCATAAAAAAAGTTTTACTTCAAAAATAAGATGTTCTAACAAATGCACGAAAGACAAATCGGTACAACCGCCAGGACAAGGTGGGTTAATTAATAAACCTACATTTAGTTAATTAATAACTTACATTTTTATTACATTAATTATTTACTAGAAATGTGTAATTAGTTTCAAATTTTGCGGGAAATTATCAAAAATGAGAAATTGATACCGTCTGGTAAGCGGTACACGAAGGAGATCATCCACCCGCTGTCAATAGTATCGTAACTGACTTAACATAGAAGGAAAAAAATCTTAACAACACGATTAATTACTCGTAACAGACCGATTTACGACTGAACATTCATAGACATATTCCCTGTATGTGGCAACTTGTTAATAGATGGCGCTCATGGTCCGAGCAAACCTACGCAGATCAAACAAAAGCGAATGTACCGTGTATGGTTCTACTTGGCTACAGATGGCACTCATCAAGTTAAATATCACGGTGGCAAGGTTTTTATTATTGTGTTTATAGTCGATGATGAGAATGTCTTGCTTTGCTAGCGTTAGCACAGTAGCTAATGGTGTAGTTAGCGCTGTAGCTGGCGCTAATAGTTCATAAGATGCTCATTTTGAAACACCTAATTTTTCTAATTCCGTCCCCTATCACCATGTAGGAGAAACGGAATCTTAATACATTTACTCACATACCAGAATTGTTACATAAAAATAGGTAAAAAAACTTTTTAAGTTAAACGGTTTTATGTTAAACATACATTGCAATGTTTAAGATAAATGTACTAAAAACCAAAAAATAATAAAATAGATACAGTCGTGGGAATTATAAACATATGCATAGACTAGACTAAAATAAAACCGTGGGGCACGTCAATTGTCTACAATCGTTGATTAAAATGTTTGTTTTGTAATGTTACACTATAATTAGGCAGTTGTTCAACCGACAAAGATGGACGTGTGATAAGTAGGGTTAGAATGTGGAAACAAGCTAGCAAGCTCGATTATAAGCGAGTTTTAGGGTTTCATAGTGGTGAGCGAGTAGTACTTTTATCATATGTTTTGTCGATTAAAGACAAACTACGAGCAGTGAAACGATTCCTCGCCAGCCAGCAGTGTGAATGTCCAACGATAAACTAGTTGAAACATCTCTTTTATTTACATGGAGTGTATAACTATTGGAATTTCCATGAGCAAGAAAATAGTAAGTAATTTCCTCACCGTCTGCGGGCCAACTGCCTATTATAACGACGAATTAAACGATTCTTCTATCGCACATTAAGTCGATAATTTGTAGACAATTGACGTGCCCCACGGTTTTATTTTAGTCTAGTCTATGCATATGTTTATAATTCCCACGACTGTATCTATTTTATTATTTTTTGGTTTTTAGTACATTTATCTTAAACATTGCAATGTATGTTTAACATAAAACCGTTTAACTTAAAAAGTTTTTTTACCTATTTTTATTTTCTAGTTTTTAGTTTTTATTTCGCATTCTGTTTAATTCATTTAGTGCTTCATTATTGCAAGGCCCATCTTAAATATTGAGGTTGTATAGTGCACTGTATTCTTCTTGTCAAGCCCTTTTATTTGATACCCATATTGGTGGGATTGATAAAAAATTGTTATCAGACATTTGGTAGCGGCGGCCAGCTTAGATTTCAATTTTGCATAGTAAATTGTATTCTACTTGTTGAGACCTTTCATTTGATACCCATGTTGATGGGATTGATAAAACCTAAGTTATCCGCCATTTTGTAGAGGCCGCCATCTTGGATTTTAATTTTATATAGAACATTGATTATACTGGTTGAGCACTTTCATTTGATATCCATATTGATGGGATCGATAAAACCTACGTTATCCGCCATTTTGTAGCGGCCGCCATCTTGTATTTCAATTTTTTATAGTATATTGTATTCTGCTTGTTGAGCCCTTTCATTTGATACCCTTAATGATGGGATTGATAAAACCTAGGTTATCCGCCATTTTGTAGCGGCCGCCATCTTGGATTTCAATTTTTTATAGTATATTGTATTCTGCTTATTAAGCCCTTTCATTTGATACCCATATTGATGGGATTAATAAAACATAAATTATCCGCCATTTTGTAGCGGCGGCCACCTTGAATTTATAATGATAATGAATAAACATAATTGTATTGTCACCAAAATCCAAAGTGTATACAAAATTTCAGATTAATCGGTTGACAGGAAGAGGGTGAAATTTGAGTTACTAAATTTGACCCAAGAATAAAGAATAAAAAATAAATAAAACAAACGGGGTGAGCTAAATAAAACCGTTTAAAAATAAACATGAGTCGCTACTTGTGACGATTGACCTGTTCACATAATTTACCTGATATAACTCGACTTATATAGCTTCTCGCAGGAGGGGCACAGATAATATTCGCTGTGTTTAGACTCGTAAATAGAGAGATATCATCATCATCATAACACCATCACTTCAGCCTATCGCAGTCGCTGCTGGATATTGACCTCCAAAAGTTCATGCCGAAAATGGAATGAACTCACGTATGTTGCCCATAGTCACCACGCTAGGCAGGTGGGTTGGTAACAGCAGGGCAGGTTTGTCGCACCGAATACGTTGCTGCCCGTCTTCGTCCTGTGTACCTCAAAGCCAGCAGATGGATGGTTATCCCGCCATCGATTAGCTTCCTAATATCCAAGGTGGTAGTGGAACTGTGGAAATCCCTTATTCGCCTCTTACGACACCCTGCTGTGTGGTTACGGCAGTAAAAATATCGCCATCTTCTCTCTTCTCGTGTTCAGATAGGATACCCATAATAATTCCTGTCCACACTAGATACAGGATGATAAAAGTATCACCGCGATTAAGAATTTGTAGTCGACAAAAGAATGACTTCTATCAACAAATGAACGGTTAATTGTGGTCGACATCTTTGTTATATATAAAAAATTATGAACTTCAGCGAGAACTACCAAAATCTCCAGAACTATCTACTACATGTATATATTATCTATTATCTGTTACAAAACGTCGTTCCATCGCAGTCAGAGCGAAGTCAAGTAGATCAAAGTATCACTTTGTGTCGATAGATGGCGCTCATCGTCAGCTACGAATACTGAATCGCGGTGACGAGTTCGTTATTGTTGTGTTTAAGTGAATCTGTAAATTACGTTGGGATTGTTCGCTTGAAATCATTTCTACATTCCACTTATATAATTTTTTCAAGTTCCTTACCACGCCCCACGTGTAACGGAACACTTATAACTAAGTCTTCGCTTTCCTGTGTCAGAAACCTGGAAACACACTCAAGTGAAGGCAAAGATCATTGAAACCACGATAATCACCTGTGTGGCCCATACAGACATTTGTCACAGGTGAAAGAAGGAGCGGGAAGACTGGCGACTACAAACTGCGCCCACGGGTCTATGAGATATAAACAAAACGAAGTCAATTTTAATATATTGAAATCTCAAGACATTTAATTTTTTTAGCCGAAATCAAAAAAGGAGAGGCTATCAGTTCTACTGTATTTTTTGTATGTTACCTCAGAACTTTGTACTGGATCGACCGATTTTGATGATTCTTTTTTTAATCGAAAGGTGGTGCTTATAATGTGTTCCTGTTCAAATGAGACCTGACAAGAACTTTTTGAAATATCTCTAGTGAGTAGTATTTACTTGACAACGTCTACCTGCGTTGTATTACTGGTTAATGTGATTGCAGTCGGTTTTTTGATTAATTAAAATTAAAATTAAAATTGTTTCGTTGTTTAAATTAGTGAATAAATAGTTAACGTTGAAATTTTATTGTAATTATAGAAGTCAATTCTATGCATTTCTACTTTTATTTACTCTTTTACTAATTCGATTTAATACTGTACCGTCCCTCGACTAATAGGAACGCAGTGTGACAATGACTTCATGCAATGTATGTAGGAGGGAAATCAAGTTGATGTAAGCGTGTTCCGGTCGTTAAAAAAATTAGATTCCTTGTGGTATTGGCTAGTGAATGATAGCCTTTGTCTCGTAGGGGAAATTCAATCAAAATTTTGCCGTACATTTTAAATTGGAATAATTTCTTAAGCTCTCAATAAAAGTTCTCAATAAAGCTCATTTCCATGCTGTTTTATTTTGTAGTTTTTATGTGACGGTAGTTTAATAGTAAATTACGAATCTACTGACATAATATTTTTTTTTCGTAAATACGCCCATTAGGTTCTTATTTCATGTCATTTCGCTTTTGTCTTTAATTTCTCATCATAGCTAATAATAGACGAACCGTAGACTTAGATAAGGTCAAAGTGTCTGCCGATTTTAAAAATATGAACGAACCGTGGCGCCGTCTATAGTGCTTCGCTTAAACTGAAAATAAAAAATCATCATATAAAAAATTTCGCTCTAGCGGGTACACCGTTCCATAGGTTAATTGGCTAGAGCGCCGACACGGTCGGTCGGAGACGCGGGTTCGAACCCCGCTGGAACGGTCAATTTTTGATATGATATTCAAAAATGTTTAAAATTCCTAATGTGTAGGTAACACAAAAATAAAATCGTACTTATACAACTTATTTATGATAAAAGTTAAATTTTTAATTAAAACTGTAAACGTCACTCGCAGGGGCCGTAAATAAATTTTTGAAATTAATATACCTACTTAATATATACAAGAACAAAAATTTTGCCAGCGAAGTTCATTATTCGTAATCGAGAAAAATGAAAAGTAATTTGATCAGTTACAGATGGTCCACTTTGAGAAACTTATAGTTTCAACGATATTTCACTCATTACTCTAATCAGTGTTATTACACGTATAGATTCAACCCTACAGCAAGTTTTAATCAAATATTAAAATTCATAGTACAAGCCGTGATAAGAGCGCTCCCTCACGGATGTAGCTCAGACCAATCATCTTGATACTTTAAATTCTTACTACAGTAAGTATAATAACATTAAACACTATGTTATTAAATTATGAGGTATACCTACAATTATTTTGCTGTAAATATCACACCAACCAGTAAAAACCAGATAACGGGAAGTGAGTGAAGCTTAAGAATTAAGAAAGAATAAGATTAACACATACGTATCGTTTTTTTATATGAGCATTCAGTTTTTTTTTAATTACTTAAGAATTGATTTCACAATAAATTGTATGATATATGTATGTATAGTCGTATACATGTGTACTTCGCGTTCATAATATATAAATCTCTGTGAGATCAACGTTTTAATCTCTTTTATGTAAATGTTAAACACATTGAAGTAAAAATTAAACACCAAGTGAAATATTTATACATTTCTGTCTGTAACAATAAAAAAAAAATATTTTTCAAAGTATCAAAATCTTTGAAACGCCGGACAATCTTATTCTGTTCCAAGATCAAATTGCGCTTTGAACCCTCGTTCTGTCAAAAGTCTGCGAGGAATGACGACGACTTTAACTAAAATCATCCGTTAACAAAGCAGGTTTATTGAAATTTAGAGTGTAAATAGTAAGAAAGATAATCTAAATATCGCGGTTGCAAACTATTATTACTCTTTGTATTGTATTTTTATGCAACTAGATCATCAAGCAAGGCTATGACTCACTGATTAGTACCGTAGCTTATAAACGTCTGCAACACCAGAAGCATCACAACCCCGATCATATCCCCAATCCCCCCAGGATCCCTGGTCACCTTACCAATGGAACGCAACACTGCTTGAGAACAGTATTATTCACGTCACGTTAATACGTCCAACTTGGGTTTTATCGGTCTGATTCATACTTTGTACTTTCTGGTGTAAGCCAGGGTAGTACTTTAGGTCCTACCCAATTTCTCATCATGATTAACGACCTTCCAGAAGTACTCAAAAGAACCCAATGTCTGATGTTCGCTGACGACCTAAAGTTGTTTATGACTATTGAAGGCAATAATGATTGCGATGCGCTTCAAAATGACATACATAATGTTTGTGCCTGGAGCAGAGACAATCAATTAGCATTTAATACATCTAAATGTAAAATTGTAGCGTATACTCGGTCCCATTCCCCGATCTCCTTCACGTACACCGTCGACGGCGAAGCTTTGTCTAGAGTAGATAGTATACGTGATCTAGGTATAATCTTTGATTCGGCGTTAACATTCAATCACCACATTAAATAAACGTGTCAAAAAGCGTACAAAGCACTTGGGTTTGTTATAAGACAATCAGCAAGATTCTCTAACAAAGAATCAATTTTAATATTATACTTTGCTTTTATTCGCAGTACATTGGAATACAATGCTTTAATCTGGAATCCACACGAAAAACTTTATAAAACATTAGTTGAGCGAGTGCAAAAAAAGTTTGCCCGTTATTTGTTCTTTAAACTCTATGGTTACTATCCTTATTTGTATCCCTCTCTTTATGTGAATGGTATGGTGGGCTTGGATACTCTTGAGCTAAGGCGAAAGTGTGCCCTTATGCTCCACTACTACCATTTAGTAAATAATAAAATAGATAACACTACGACATTGGGGGCATGTGGTATATGCGCACCGCGTTGTACGGTCATGAGGCGCTCCCGGCCGCTGTTCGCGGTGGAGTGTGTGCGGACGCAAGCTGCTCGGAGCGCCCCAACGCAGTCAGCCCTTCGCTTACTTAATAATATGTTGGCCTCCAATAGTAGTATTGATATATTCGCTATGAATTCGTCTGAATTTGTTAAATCTTGCTTTAAGTATTTAGAATTATGTTAATGTGTATACTCGTATTATAAGATAAATTGTTATTTCTTAAATGTATTTGTTGTATCTAGTGTTATTAATTTATGCTTGTTTATTGTACGCCTTGGTTGTAAACTGTAAGTGCAATAAATGTAAACTGTAATAAATAAATAAATAAATAAATTATTAAGCTGAGATCTTTTATAAGGTCGAGGTATAGTCAGGCTGCTCCAGATGTCATGCAAGATATTTCCTGCTGTGCAGCTACCGCAGTTGAAATATGTTTATTTCGTAATTCCATCACATATGAACTTATTTTAAGTTTTTTAAAATCGTTGAGATTTGAGGCTCGATAAAACAAAAATGCGTCACGATAAAGAAACAAGGAAACAAATGTACAGTACGTAGACAAAATCTAATAAATCGACGAACGGCGGCTGCATGCACGAAAAAGGATGACTCATTCTCCCGTTACACTCATTGTCCAGTTACACACACTGTACGCTTGCGCCGCATCTATCTCACTTCCACTCGATTGGCCAATGCGTCCGAGGAGATGTTTTATTGTGACGTTACCACGTTAAACTATCGTCCATAAACCAACTTCACAGACAACCAGTTAAATCAACAATCAGTGCCATCTAGTGACGCAACGAGATATCCACCCAAATTTACTTTGTAACACATCTGTATTATATTATTATTGATATCTTTATTATATATAAAGAAATTATCAACATCAGCGACACCCTACCACAATATTGATAATTTTCGACCAATTTTGTTGCAAAGCGTTCCTTCACAGTCACAGCGAAGTCACGTAGATCGAAGTATCATTCTATGTGCTGATAGATGGCGCTCATCGTCAACTACGAATACTGAATCGCGGTGGCGAGATCGTTATTATTGTGTTTAAGTGAATCTGTAAATTCCGTTGGGATTACCATCTTGGGGCGCCGAAAATTGACACGCATAAGCCTACTGTAATTTTTCTAGTTCCTTACCACGTCACAGTGTGTAAAGGAACCCCTATACCTAAAAACGGAGTCAATGTTAATAGTTTGTAACCTCCGGACATTTATTATTTTAACCAACACCAAAAAAGGAGAGGGTATCCATTCCACTGTATTTTTTGTATGTTACTCCAAAACTTTGTAGTAGATTGACCGATTTTGATTATTCCTTTTTTAATCGAAAGGTGGTGCTCGTCATGTGTACTCTTTTAAATGAGATCTGACAAGAACTTTTTGAATTATCTCTAGTAATGAGTATTTAGTTGAACACGTCTACCTGCGTTGTATTACTGGTCGATGTAATTAAAGTCGGTATTTTCGTTTGCGAGCAAACACAATTACACAAATTGTTTTCGCTGTTTAAGTTGGTGAATAAATAATTAACGTTAATATTTTATTGTTATTATAAAAGTCAATTCGATGCATATCTACTTTGATTTATTCTTTTAATACTTCGATTTATTACTGTAACGATTCCAATACGTGTACCGTCCCTCGACTTATAAGAACGGAGTAAGACCTTCACACAGTGTATGTTGGAGGGAAATCGAATTGACGTAAGCGTGTTTAGATTTCGTTTGGTATCAGCTAGAGAAAGATAGCCTTTATCTCGTAGGAGAAATTCGTTTGAGATTTCATTTTCATACTTTTTTAGTTAGTCGTTTGTGTGTCGGTAGTTGAAAAGTAAATCACTAATATAGTTAATCATAAGTTATAGTTCTCTGTTGTGAATATCTCATTAAGGTTTTATTTCATTTCGTTTTTTAACCGACTTCCAAAAAAGGAGAGGTTCTCAATTCTACTGTATTTTTTTATGTTTGTTACTTCAGAACTTTTGACTGGATGGACCGATTTCGACATTTTTAAACGGTTTTATTTAGCTCAGCCCGTTTGTTTTATTTATTTTTTATTATTTATTCTTGGGTCAAATTTAGTAATTCAAATTTCACCCTCTTCCTGTCAACCGATTAATCTGAAATTTTGTATACACTTTGGATTTTGGTGACAATACAATTATGTTTATTCATTATCATTATAAATTCAAGATGGCCGCCGCTACAAAATGGCGGATAATTTATGTTTTATTAATCCCATCAATATGGGTATCAAATGAAAGGGCTCAACAAGCAGAATACAATATACTATAAAAAATTGAAATCCAAGATGGCGGCCGCTACAAAATGGCGGATAACGTAGGTTTTATCAATCCCATCAATATGAGTATCAAATGAAAGGGCTCAACAAGCAGAATACAATATACTATAAAAAATTGAAATACAAGATGGCGGCCGCTACAAAATGGCGGATAACGTAGGTTTTATCGATCCCATCAATATGGGTATCAAATGAAAGTGCTCAACCAGTATAATCAATGTACTATATAAAATTAAAATCCAAGATGGCGGCCTCTACAAAATGGCGGATAACTTAGGTTTTATCAATCCCATCAACATGGGTATCAAATGAAAGGTCTCAACAAGTAGAATACAATGTACTATGCAAAATTGAAATCTAAGCTGGCCGCCGCTACCAATTGTCTGATAACAATTTTTTGTCAATCCCACCAATATGGGTATCAAATAAAAGGGCTTGACAAGAAGAATACAGTGCACTATACAACCTCAATATTTAAGATGGGCCTTGCAATAATGAAGCACTAAATGAATTAAACAGAATGCGAAATAAAAACTAAAAACTAGAAAATAAAAATAGGTAAAAAAACTTTTTAAGTTAAACGGTTTTATGTTAAACATACATTGCAATGTTTAAGATAAATGTACTAAAAACCAAAAAATAATAAAATAGATAGTCGTGGGAATTATAAACATATGCATAGACTAGACTAAAATAAAACCGTGGGGCACGTCAATTGTCTACAAATTATCGACTTAATGTGCGATAGAAGAATCGTTTAATTCGTCGTTAAAATAGGCAGTTGGCCCGCAGACGGTGAGGAAATTACTTACTATTTTCTTGCTCATGGAAATTCCAATAGTTATACACTCCATGTAAATAAAAGAGATGTTTCAACTAGTTTATCGTTGGACATTCACACTGCTGGCTGGCGAGGAATCGTTTCACTGCTCGTAGTTTGTCTTTAATCGACAAAACATATGATAAAAGTACTACTCGCTCACCACTATGAAACCCTAAAACTCGCTTATAATTGAGCTTGCTAGCTTTTTTCCACATTCTAGCCCTACTTATCACACGTCCATCTTTGTCGGTTGAACAACTGCCTAATTATAGTGTAACATTACAAAACAAACATTTTAATCAACGATTGTAGACAATTGACGTGCCCCACGGTTTTATTTTAGTCTAGTCTATGCATATGTTTATAATTCCCACGACTATCTATTTTATTATTTTTTGGTTTTTAGTACATTTATCTTAAACATTGCAATGTATGTTTAACATAAAACCGTTTAACTTAAAAAGTTTTTTTACCTATTTTTATTTTTTAATCGAATGATGTGTGTCATTTGGTACCATTTAAATTTTTTTTACATCTAACAACTACTTTTGGAGTTATATCTAATACTGCGTTCTTACTTGACTATTTTATCGTCGACCTACGTTGTATTATACCGCATAACTTTTTACAGGGTTTACCGATTTTGATGTATTTTAATTTAATCGAAAGCTGATGTTGATCTTGTGGTCATCGATATATGATAACAACTTTTAAGTAATCTTTGATAACGCGTATTTACTTGACTATTTTTTCGTCTACCTACGTTGTATTACTTATCAATGTAATTGAAGTCGTTTTTTTTTCTTTTGCGAGCAAATACGATTGTCAAATTTTCAAATTAAACCATAAATTGTTTCTTGCTACTCGTATCAGTATACTTATATACCTGTATCTTAGAACAAGCTTAAAGCTCTATTTATATGTCACTCTCAGCGTCACTTAGCTCAGCGTACGTTGTTTCACATGAACTCACTTACCATTTTTTGTTTTGTTGATATATGCCGTTCATGGTTCGAGCAAAACTAGGACCATTAATTACTCGTAATAGACCATACATACAAACATGTTCGCTGTATGTTGCAACTTGTTGATAGATGGCGCTCATGGTTCGAGCAAAGCTAGGCCGATTAAACAATGCGAATTTACCGTGTATGTTTCTACTTGGTAACAGGTGGCACTCATCAAGTTACAAATCGCGGTGGCAAGGTTTTTATAATTGTGTTTATAGTCGATTATGAGAATGTCTTGCTTTGCTAGCGTTAGCACAGTAGTTAATGTTGTAGTTACTGCTGTAGCTAGCGCTAATAGTTCATAAGGTACAGCCATATACAAACTAATTTTTCTAGTTCCATCCCCCTATCACCATGTAGGAGAAACGGAACCCCAATACTCAGTCTTGTTACAGACGGACGACGATGTTTAGTAACAAAGTTCCTTTACAGCTTTGAGCTCACGGAAATCTGGAACGTTGTGATTTTTTTTTAAATGGATGACTACTTTTGGAGTAATCTTTGATAACGCATATTTACTTGACTAGTTTTTCGTCTACCCACGGTGTATTATTGGTCGATGTAATTGCAGTCGGTTTTTTTTTCGTTTGCAATCAAACACAATTATTGAACTGAGCTTTAATATGCTTAAATATTGATTCATTTGACAAATTTACGAGGTCTTTACATGTAGATTAACTGTCGACTTTTCAAATGTATACCTACTGTAAATAATGTAAATAATGGATATCGACATACGTAAATAACTGCTATATTTCAAAACACTATTTATGTGGTTTCGTTTTTTTTTTTTTTTAATAATAAAAGTATTTTTTAATAAAAAAAAAATTGTTATTACTTAGGTTTCCTTGTTACGGTAATTATTATGAGCGATGATGATTATACAACACCAAGTAAAACGCAAACTTATCTATTTCCATACAAATTAACGATTGCGGTAAAAATTTAGTCTTAAGCACAGTTCGCAAATGAGCAGGTCCGACGTATTGAATGTTCGGTGTTTGTTGCAACTTGTTGATAGATGGCGCTCATGGTTCGAGCAAAGCTACGCCGATCAAACAAAAGCGAACGTACCGTGTATGTTTCTACCTAGAAACAGGTGGCACTCATTAAGTTACAAATCGCGGTGGCAAGGTTTTTATTATTGTGCTTATAGTCGATTATGAGAATGTCTTGCTTTGCTAGCGTTAGCACAGTTAACGTTTTAGTTAGCTCTGTAGCTAGCGCTAATAGTTCATAAGACACAGTCAGCAGTAATTTTTCTGTTTCCGTCCCCTATCACCATGTAGGAGAAACGGAACCCTAATACATTTACTTACATACCATAATTAATACATAGAAATTAACATGAGTCGCTACTCGTGAGGAGTCACCAGTTCACATAATTTATCTGATATAACTCGAATTATATAGCTTATCGCAGGAGGCACAGATAACGTTAGCTGTGTTTTTACTCGATAATAGATTACTGCCATCATCATCATCATCACACCATCTCTATAGCAGTCCACTGCTGGACATAGGCCTCGACAAATTTACACCAAAAATGGCGCGGACTCACGTGTGTTGCCCATATTCACGCCATTTTTGGCGCAAACTTATGGAGGCCTATGTCCAGCAGTGAGCTGCGATAGGCTGATGTGTGAGTGTGTGTGTGTGTGTGTGTGTGTGTTTACAGATGTTTGACGTTGTCTGGGTGTTTGTGTCTGTGTACCTGTAGTGTCTCATTCCGGACCCCCGACACAAAAATAAATCCTAGTGAGCACTGTTGAGTGTGAAGCGTTTATATATATATAAGCTCCCTCCTCCATTCGGTTTTGCCGATACATTGTCAAATACACCCACATTTAATCTGCTTAAACCCAAAGATGTAGCCATATAATAAAAGATTTATTGTTCTGTGGAACTGGTGGCTATAAGTTTTAGCTTGTCGATAGATAGCACTCATGGTAGCTCATCTAAATCGCGGTGGCAAGATTGCTGTAACAGTGTATGAAGTCAAGCAACTTGTTAATTCTCACATCATCGACTTCATCGATGTAACGAATTTTATCTTGCGAATTTTTGCAGTTCCTTACCACGTCACTGTGTGTAACGGAACTTCTTATTATGACTAAGACTCCTGTTCGTTCTGCTGTCTGTTCGTGTCACAGGGCTATCTCAAGATCTATAATAGGTAAACACTTGGTATTTCACAGTATGTTTTTTTTTTTGTCTTATGACATACACACACGGTCGTCTGTTCCTATAGTAAGCAACTTAATGCTCGCGTTACATGTAACAGCAGACTGTTGAATATTTATTTGATAAATATTCATCGAAATAATGGATATACATATAAATAAATACAAATATTACTTCTACCAGACTCAGGCGGAAATCGAACCCGCGACCCGCGGAGCAGCAAGAAGGACCACTACAAACTGCGCCTACGAGCTAGTCTATGCACAATATGCGTTATAATAGTAGATATAAAAACAAGTAAAAACAAAATGAAGTCAATGATAATAGTTTGTTATCTTAGGGCATTTACTTTTTATTTTTATTTTTTACCAATTTCAAAAAGTAGGAGGTTATCAATTCCATTGTATTTTAAGTGTCTTACCCGAGAACTTTTTACTGCATGGGACCTAGTTCGATGATCCTTTTTTTATAAAAACAATCTAAGTGAGAGCCTTCTCCTATTTTGGAAGTCGAATAAAAATAAAGAAATACACACTAAGATGAGTGTATTTCTTTATTTTTATTCAACAAGGAAAACCAATTTTAATTCTCATTTATGTCAGTCTTGTTACAGACGGACGACGATGTTTAGTAACAAAGTTCCTTCTAAGCTATGAGCTCACGGAAATACGGAACGTTGTGATTTTTTTATCTAAGCGACCGTGGCGCCATCTATAGCGAGTCCTTTACAGCATTCGTGACTATTTAAAGTTTCACATTACAATGCATTCTTTGACAGGAGACGACACCATGCTATTTTTAATTCGTACGATTTATTTTTGTGTTACCCACACATTAGGAATTTTTAGGATTTTTTTAGGAGAACCATAGACTTAACTAAAGTCAAAGTTTCTGAGTCTAGTCTCTTTTCTGTTTTTAAAAATATGAACGAGACACCCAATCTAATGTATACAACTTCTTTATGGTAAACAGTTAAATTTTTAAGTAAAAATGTAAGCGTCACTCGCAGGGACCTTAAATCAATTTTTCGAAATTAATATACCTACTTAACTTTATATATGTTGCAGTTAGAACTCTTAACCAGTCAAAAGTACTATTGACTAGCGAAATCAGTCAAAAGTACTTTTGACTGGACAAGTTGGTCAAAAGTGGTTTTGACTGAAAGTTATTGGTTATTAGTACTTGTGACTGCAAAATCGCGGTTAAAAATACTTTTGACTGACGCTCTCCGTCAAAAGTAGTTTTAACTGCAAAAAAGCGTCAGTCAAAAGCACTATTAACTCGTTAGATGTGAATAAATTTAGTTCAATGATCCTGATAAACCATAATAAATTTATGCCCGAGATCTTCTTGCGACTGCATGTCAATCAGATCGACTTGGCAGCGGCTGTTCATTTCAGTGTGCAGGATCGGTTTCTAAACCTGACCCATCCTTTTCTTGCTTTCCTTCCTTTGGCATACTTCGCACATTGATAAATATATATTAATCATTTTTTTTACAACATTAGCGTAACATTAGCGTACTTTTTTGCCGTTTCATTCTTAAGTCTATCGCGACCACCATGCCCTATAGAAATATGAGCAGCATCAATAATGTCATAGATTTCCTCAGCCGGCAAATATATTTGACAGGTTCTGTGTTTGTAACTAATTTTTTTATACCACAAACCTGTGATGGTGTTTCCTTTTCATTAAATTTCGCGTCTTCCACATCCATTGCAAACTTTTCAAATTTTTCTTTTGTCATCACATTGAAATGATTATCTTTCATATCTTCCATCGCTAAAATTCTTTGCAAAAAGCCTTCTTTCTTTTCGTAGTCACTCATTTTTGTTCTAATATCAGCACGTTCTCCACTAATAATGAGTAATGTAAAAGTTTATATGTGCGTTTGTCGTTATTTTTATTGACCACCTTTACTTTTTAAGAGTTTTGACGGAATCATTTAGTCAAAAGTACTTTTAACCAGCTCCATTGGGTAAAAGTACTTTTAACTGTTATTTTAGTCAAAAGTATTATTGACTAAAGCAAACGGTCAAAAGTACTTCTGACTGATTTTGCTAGTCAATAGTGCTTTTGACTGGTTAAGAGTTTTGACTGCAACATACAGTATTGTTCGAATTAATGTGAACACATCAACATTTTTCACAATTTAACTTTTTTTCACAGTTGGCAATACTTTTATGTCAAAGGAGCGGCCATTTTGTTTTACTGTTTTGTCAGTCAGTAATTGGTCAGTAAGTAATAGCATATAACAAGGTACAGACGCGTTGCATTTGTTGTTTTTGCGAATTATTGTATTTTGAGTGAACTAAGGCTTTATTTGCTTTTTATTTGTGAAGATGGATATTACTCCCAAAAAGCGTACTAAAATTGTGACTTTGAATGAACACACCTCCATGACTCAAAGAGATATTGCCAAGGAGTGTGGTGTAAGTTTAGGAGCTGTCAACAAAATTTTGCAACAGAAAAGGGACACTGGGACGATTGAAGTAAACAGAAAAGGGAAATGTGGAAGGAAAAGAAAGACAACAGCAAGGGACGAAGTTTTTTTAATTAGAGAAAGTAAATTAAACCCTAGGAAAACCAGCCAAGACCTTCAGCAAGACTTAGCACACGCTGGAGTTATTATTCATGACTCCACCGTACGAAAACGACTCATTGAAGGGGGAAGAAAAACAATTAGACCTCAAAAAAAACAGTTACTGACTGCTGCTATGATGAAAAAACGATATGATTGGGCAAAGAAATATGTGAGCTGGACTGTTGAAGATTGGAGAAAAGTGTTGTTCTCAGATGAGAGCCATTTTTTGGTACAAGGACAGCGATCTCGTTTCGTTAGAAAAAGTGACAACGAAAAGATTACGGCAGCTCATATTGATCAAGCTGTTAAACATCCATTAAAGAAGATGTTTTGGGGCTGCTTTTCTTATAAAGGTACCGGATGCCTTGTGCCAATTGAAGGGATGATGAACTCGCAAAAATACAGAGACTTGCTAGAACAAAGATTGGAAGTTGAACTAAGAAAAGTTGATGCTAACGGTCAAGAAGTTTTTCAACAAGATTCGGCTCCATGCCACGTGTCCAAGATCATGAAGAAATATTTCAAGGACAACAATATATCATGCCTTGAATGGCCAGGGAACTCGCCGGACCTTAATCCCATTGAAAATCTGTGGGCTATTGTAAAAGCTAGACTTCGTAAAATGGATTGCACAACAAAAACAAAACTAATTGAGGCTGTAATCCATACATGGTTTCGAGACCAGCAAATAAAAGAAAACTGTAAAAAACTTGTCGATTCCATGCCAAAACGTGTTGAAGAAGTTATAAAAGCCAAAGGGGGACACATTTTCTATTAAAACAATTTAAATTGTATTCATTTCTCTATTTTTTTTGTCTTATGACTAATAAATGTTGATTTTTTCAAATTATCATTTGTGTTCACATTAATTCGAACAATACTGTATACAAGATCAAAAATCTTGCCAGCGCGGTTCATTATTCTTAATCGAAAAACAAAAAGCAATTTGAACAGTTACAGATGGTCCACTTTGAGAAACTTATATTTTAGACGATATTTCACTCATTACTCTAAACAGTGTTATGACACGTTTATATTCAACCCTACAGCAAGTTTTAATTAAATATTAAAATTCATAGGACAAGCCGCGATAAGAGCGCTCCTTCGTGGGTGTAGCTCAGACCAATCGTCTTGACACTTTCAATTCTTACTAAAGTAGCTATAATAACATTAAATTTAACGTTATATATAAGGTATACTGACAAATCTTGTGCTGTAAGTGTCGCACTGACCAGTAAAAACCAGATCACGGGAAGTGATTGAAGCTTATTCGTCACTGTGCTTGTGTGATATACGTGTTGTTGGAACGAAGTTCCTTACGGCAGGCTAGACATTTGGCTGGGCGACCGAACTGAAAAAAATTTGATACTAAAACCGTAAGAAAAATATATAACGGATGTGACGTAACATCAGTCACACGACTGTATAATATGATGTTTGTAAAACTAAAATATTAAATTAAATTAATTAAATGTGATCATCAGTATCATCAAATCGTCACTTCAGGCTATCGCAGTCCACTGCTGGACATAGGCCTCGCCAATGTATAGGTTCGCGCCAAAAATAAAAGCTAAAGAGATGATGATGACAATCAGTAAGTTGCTTACATTAGGAACAGATGACCGTGTGTGTATGTTATAAGATAATTTATATTGATTTATTTATGTATTTATAAATGACCACAAAAACAAAAAAAACGTCATTTGTATTGTATTTAGTATTATTGTATTTCTCAACGCGCTAGGAAAACTTGAACGGAACTTGACCGGAATCTTATTGACATTAAGGAAGGCGTGGGTCGCATCTTCAAGATAGATTTAACGATATTCATTTTACAAAATAAATCAACAAAAAAAGTGGACCAGTGAGTTAATATTACGTTATTTCGCGGACAAGAAACAAAATTCTTAAAGATTAATATTTCAATGGCGTATACATTGTGCTTGAGGGTACGTACGTCGGGGCGTTTAAATAAGCTGTGTAAATAAAATAACTTGAAGCAAAAGTAACTCATAATTGGCTTCGAGTTATTTTCACGTTTTATATATTCAGAATAATTTATTATTTTATTATATTAAGACACATTGATAGATATAGTATAAATTACAATGATCAGTAAAATGCCACACAAACTCATTCGAATTTACCAGTCATCAGTCATTAAATTAAAGTGGGTAGTTGTAAGTAATAATTGACCGTTACATCAACACACTGTAGTTCTAAGAAGTTAAGTTAGTAAGAAGATGTAGTTTATAAAATTTTTGTATAATTTGGTTTAAAATGTTTGAAAAATAAGGACGAAGAAGTCCTAAAGTGTATGTTTAACACGTTAGAACCTCTTTGTCCTATTTTCGAAATTGTCAGATTTGACTTTATACTCACTAATAAATATCTTGTCAGCACGATTCAAAGCGCCCTACCCACGCCGTACTCAACCTACGTTGTATTACTTGTCGATGTAATTAAAGTCGGGTTTTTTTCGTTTGCGAGCAAACACAATTATTGAACTGAGCTTAAACATGTTTAAATCTTTTTAAATTAATGCCTTCTGTAAATAGTGTATATATTGTAAATAATAGATAATTAGTTTTTTTTTATACAATGATAGGCTTGCGTTTGACCACTATTTCACCTGATGATAAGTGAAAATGCGGTCTTAGATGGAACACGCTTAGCTAAAAGTAGCCTATTCACCCGCGACTTAAAGATCCCCAGGTTATAATTTTCTGGAAACACAGACGCTGGTAGAGAGTTCCATTCTTGGCCGTACGGATCAAGAATGTACTAGCGAATCGCTTAGTGCGTATAAGGGGAATGTCAACCATATAAGGGTGGCGTAACGCAGAGCGTCTGGTTGTACGATGATGGAAGGGGGAGGGGGAATCAGGTTATGGAGTTCCTGCGCACACTCTCCAAAGTGTATCCGATAAAAAAAAGCCGCTAAGTAAACAGCCGCTAAATTTAAAACACTATGTTTGCAGTTCTGTTGCCGAAGGTTTCATTGGAATGACAGTAATAAATCTCCACTGTCCGCTCATCTCACAGAGCTGTGTTTAGAAGAGTAATAAGACATTCAGAGACTACATATAGTTGAAATAGCTATAACGATAAACACTGATCATTAACTTTGTACGCCATTTCATTGTGTAATTGTAAGTGTTATTCAATTATTAATCTTCACACAGCGATTCAGTATTGGTAACCGTCTGTAAGTGTCATCTGTGACGACGTTGAATATTTGTATTAAAATTTATAATTTAAATATATCTGAAAATTGGGTGTAAGTCATAACACTTGGTGCGTTACGAACTCCACGCAATTTTCAATTTTCGAAGTGATCGTAACCAACTTTACACATAAAAATAACAATCTCGTCACCGCGATTTAAAATAAGCAACCAACGATGAGTGCCATCTAGTAATAAGTAGAAACATACCAGTACATCCAATATTGACTGTGCTTGATATATTGATTATACATATATATGTGTATGTATCATGTAGGGTTTTTTTCTAGGTAATGAAAATGCATCATGTTTGCATACATAACGTTTATCTGCAAATAATACAGATAATTACGCTGCTGCACCTACCTTTTCAATGCATATTATCGTATTTCTAAAGGTTCTCTTCGAGAGATCGCTACTAAGCGATAAGATTGCCTTTGTTCATTACTATCTCTATGTTTAAATAACTGTTTTATGTAAATCTTTCTTAAGTGGCGTGCAATAAAGTATATTCTATTCGAGACTACACGACGAGTTGATAATGAACGTAGTTGTTGAAAATGTACGTTGATTCTGTAATATTCTGAAAATCGTCGTTTTTCTCGGTACCCATAATAATATAAAAGTCTTTACAGAATCATGAATAGGTATTAAAATGAATAGTTAATTACAGTTCATATTCTTTAACAAGAAGACTTTTTTTTAAGGGGATTTAATTTATTTTGTCAGTAAATATAAGGTACTGTTTTAACACCTGCTAAGTTTACGTTAAGTTGAAGCGGAATAAGGGAAAATTTTATTTAATATTAGGGTAAAATGATAAATTAGAAGTTATAATGAAACTTTATTTATGTCATTACTCCAGTAATATTACACTGTGTTATATAAATATTATTGTGAATACATTTAAATACATAATATGTAAATAGATAATACAATTATCAGTTTTTTCAAAGTCGGCTTTTAGTTTCTTTATTCACCAATGTCGGTGACGTGTCATGTGTGTCGTCGACTGAATGTGTTTGCTTTAGTTTCTTACCTACTTGTTGTTCTTTTGAATACAAACGTACCTGTAACAAACAGATCTATTGTCAATAAAAGTTATATATATTATAAAAATTGTACAAAACGTATCAATTGTTTTCTAATTTTGAAGTGAATGTACAATATCTACTTGTAATAAAACTGTAATATGTCTAATTCTGTTAATAAGTACTAAGGAAATTACGAACAATTTTAACACTGCGTGAAATCCAACACACGTTAAACCGAATCTTTTATACTTATAGAATTATACCAGGTGCACCCCCACCCTCTAACAAAGGAACCGCCGGCCTCACCAACCTCTTTGTCGTCCGCATTAACATTTAAACAAGATATAAGCGACGATATGAGCTACGAGTTAGTTCATCGATAGCTGGTATTATACTCGGACTTGAAATAATGTTCATTAAAATATACTTATTAAACTCATTTTTCGTTAATCTTTCATTTCTAGACTCATTTCTCTTCTATAATAGAACTAGTAGAATTGTAAATCGAGAAAGTTCTGTTTCTAACTCGTAAAGTAAGTTATATATTTAAGATAGTATTTATTAATATTTAACAATCTGTCTGTACGCATGACTCCATTCACATTATCATCCATCTCATTGAGCCTGTTAGATAACATGTGTATGCCAGCTTTATATCAGCTCATCTTAAGAGCGTGTATGAATAAAGAATTACCAAACAAATGCAAAAAACTTTTGTGTATAAACAACCTACCATCTCAGTCATTTCCAGCTATCTATAAACCTCATGATAGCTGTAGATTTAGAACACGTATAGACCATTTTTTTCTTTTTCTTTTACTGTAACTAAAAGATAGATAAATAATTATAAGAAAATAAATCGATTTGCATATCGATAAACTGTACGGAAGACATCACTATATCGCCGCAGGCAACGACGCGTTCCAATTAGCTAAATGAAACACAGCGCGCAATAATATTTTCATTTCTGTTGCTCTTGCGGTCTTCCTTGATGAAATGTGAGGTGTTGTGTGATTGATTCCACGAGCGGATTACTGTCATACAAATGTTATACCAAATCCAATCTACATTCAGTTATTTGTCAATCTTCGTTCGTACCAGGACTTGCTACAGGTTTTTGGTAATTATATTTCGCTTTGATACTCTTGATCTTGAGTCATACCAACTAGACATTTAAAGGTCTACAGAGCTACAAGTTCAGTAGCCTCTTTCCCTTGCCGTAGCATAAATCAGACATTCAAACTTCTCCTTCTTTTAAATTTAAAATAAACATTCTAGAGATGTGACCAAAGTGTAGAAGGTGGTTTAGGGACTATGTAACCGTTCTAAACTCATCATCATCATCATCATCATCATCATCATCATTACAGCCTATACAGTCCACTGCTGGACATAGGCCTCCACAAGTTTACGCCAAAAATAACGTGAACTCATGTGTTTTGCCCATGTCACCACGCTGGGTAGGCAGGTTGGTGACCGCAGTACTGGCTTTATCGCACCGAAGACGCTGCGGCCCGTCTTCGGCCTGTGTATTTCAAAGCCAGCAGTTGGATGGTTATCCCGCCATCGGTCGGCCTCTTAAGTTCCAAGGTGATTGTGGAACCTTGTTATCCCTTAGTCGCCTCTTACGACACCCACGGGAAGAGAGGGGGTGGCTAAATTCTTTAGTGCCGTAGCCACACAGCACCGTTCTAAACTAACTTTATATTATACCTGTAAGCAGATTACATCAGTAAACAAACTAACGTAAACTTAGAGTTATCCTCGAGCAAACCACGACGTTCTCGTTAAAGTTTAGGGTTTGTGTGTAATTTGTTCAAATAATTGGCCAAGTGAGCAATTACCGTACCGTCTGTGTTAACAACCTCTTACAAATATATTAGTTTCAGTTACATGACAGTAATGTCCTGCAAAAATCAACCAATATATTTTGCAAGTTGGTGAAGTCACTTGTACATATCACTCCTACTTTTTATTGGTGTAGTAAGAGTCGTGTAAATATTCAAGACTTTTTTTATTTTTAAACTTCCAAACAAACGCTATTTCCCTATTCCTTAAGAGAAGCGATCCCGAAGCTGTGTTTGACTTTCATCTCAAACTCATTTATTATTCACTAGCCTTCGACTTGTTGAATGCGAGCGAAAAAGAGTTATATTGTAATTCAGATCACGAAAGAACAGTTCACTGCACAATTGATCTTGAAATAAGATTAATAATCATGTTAATATTCGAAAATCGTTAAAATAAGGAGCACACTGATCGATGACAGAGGCTTATTTATTTGAGCTTACTAAATAAATCATATCTAATGTTTTTTTTTTATTATTTTTTTATTTTAGTGATATATCCACAGGCTTATTATGCCCGTGCTTTTGTTATTCCATATATATAGGTATATCTTTTTTTTTTTTTACATGCATCGGTATAATCATCACAAATTTAGAGTCCTAGAAGCCTAATAACTAGTCTTAAAATTTCTAATACTCAGCGCGAGTCTACTGATCAAGCTATTCTACATATTGCTTTTTTATATTTTTTATCTAATGTTAGCATAGGTACAGACTAACAAACTTATCAGCTATATAACAATATTATAGATAGGTATATGTAGCAACTGACTTGTCTGTGTAACAATAAAGATATCCATCAGACGGGCGTTAATTCAAAGATCGGAGGGTTGAGATAAAAAGCACATGAATCATTTGGTCAGCGGGTTCTGTCTGCGCCACCGTCCACTCTACAATTTTTCATCGATAATAAGCGCTGAATATGCTCAGGGTTATATTTTTAGCTTCCGATTAAAATGATATTGTGTGCTCTAGAGCTGAAGCACATATTTTAAACATTATTTTAGTATTTTCTAATAAAAAGTTAAAATTGAACACGTAAAGACTACAGTAATGGCCGTCGATGTGACAACACCCACTGGTAAATACTTGATTATTAAAAACGTTTTAAAAACGAATAAAACGATAGCAGAAAGAGTGTGTTATGAAAACCAAGCTTTAAACTTTGAACTTTGAAAATATCAGGACGAAGGCGAGTAATGAGTGTGAGCGTGGATACTTCTTTTATATCATTTAAAATAAAAGATATTGTAAATAATATTGTATGTAAAATTATAGACTTGTTATTTTGAATATTAGCTTCAATGCCACAATACAACTCCATTAAACATAATTCTGTTTCTTCAGATGTTCCCTGTAGTATTTGTCTTAATAGCGGTCATAGTAACATATAATTTGTATATACATACATATATTTCTGGTATCTACGTCTTCTGGTTTTAAAGATGTGCTGAATGATATGAAAGAAATAAAAATGCAGTTCAGTATCAACAACTTCTTCGTTTGTATTACTCTTTAAACATAATTTAAAAAAAATGTTTGTTCCGAAATATCGACTAGTTTTAAATGTGTTCTATACACGTAAGTGTTCGACCTCCATATATTGCGGGACATATTTCACGTCCCTTTATTAACCCTTCAACGCAATTAAACAGTAAAAATCTGTCGCACGGGGGTCTGGGGCCGAGATGGCGTAAATTGTTTCTGAGCAAGGTTTGATTGGAGTTGATAAAGTAACCTCTCCAGTGGAAGTCACAGCTACGTACGGAGTGTGTCCTGTGTGTAAGCGAGGTTGCTGCACACATATTACGCCTGAACATACACATGTGATACGCGATACACATTGAGTCAAACTAGTAAGCTTAGATTGTAATCTAAGCTTACTAGTTTGACTCAAATGTAGTTTAATAATGATTTCAGATTAGCGACATAATTAAATACTTTCAAATTTTGAATTAAATTTAAACAAGTATAAGAAGATATTATAAAATATAATGTAATTATATTTATTGGAATGTAAGGCTTTTCTATCAAAATTTTTGTCACTTCATACAACGAAGTAATCACGGTACGTGAACAGGGTTACGATTAACACACACATCTGTACACGCGTATTCACCCGATTTCGACAGTCACTAATCTCTCTACGATTTCATTTGACTCGTCGTTCGCGACATTCCACAGACATATCTAATTGACTGTTCGCAGCCCCCTGAGCTATTATTCACCCGTTAGGTTCCAGGTGGATATATAATAGTTGTGTTTGCTCGCAAACGAAAAAAAAATCGACTTTAATTACATCGACGAGTAATACAACGTAGATCAACGAAAAAATAGTCAAGTATCTCCGCGTTATTAAATATTACTCAAAAAGTAGTTATCAGATCTCAATAAAATTTATATGCGACCATATGATAAACATCAGCTTTTGATTAAATTAAAAATTATCAAAATCGGTACACCCAGTAAAAAGTTATTGCGGATTTTCGAGAGTTTCACTCGATTTCTCTGGGATTTCATTATCAGATCCTGGTTTCCTTATCACGGTAAAAAACTAGGGATATCCCGTTTTCAACAAAAAAAGAATTATCAAAATCGGTACATCCAGTAGAAAGTTATGCGGTATAATACAACGTAGGTCGACGAAAAAAGCGTCAAGTAAAAACGCATTATTAGATATAACTCGAAAAGTAGTTGTTAGATCTCAAATAAATTTAAATGGGACCAATTGACATACACGACCTTTCGATTAAAAAAAATTGTCGAAATCGGTTTACTCGGTCAAAAGTTCTGATGTAACATACATAAAAAAAATACAGTCGAATTGAGAACCTCCTCCTTTTTTGGAAGTCGGTTAAAAAGTAATTTTGTTTGCAAGGAGGAATTTTAAGCCATATTTAGCCTTAGTATAACTGTAGCAAATATTATACACCAGCAAACAGCGCAGCTTTAAAAGTGCTCCCAAGAGATATTAATCTAGTAATATTTTTAAGCACTTTTTTAGGTATTGTAAATGAATACACTTTTTATATAAGTTTTTATAAATAATTTTAAACAACAAAATTTTCGAATATGTCTTTTTCTATTCTAAAATACTGCTATATAAGAAATATACCACAAAACAATATGAAATAACTCACAGTAACACTTGTACTGTAACTGTAAACTTGTACTGTAACTGTAAACTTGTACTGTAACTGTAAACTTGTAACTTCTACTTACAAGCGCAATAAGCGAATCTCGTTCCAAACAAAAACACAGAACCAAAAGAGAACGCCTCGCTCTCACCGATCTAATCAATTAGAAACGTGACAAGTGATCCGTGTGAAGGAGACGCAATGTTTCCTCAAACAAAGACGATGTTTTATTTAAAGCACTAATTTACATCAATTTTTTCCTGTCTTTTCAAATATTTCCTTTTGGAATGTTATAAATACAATAATTGTGTTTGCTCGTAAACGAAAAAACACCCGACTTCAATCACATCGACGAGTAATACAGCGTAGGTCGACGAAAAAATAGTCAAGTAACTACGCGTTATCAAAGATTACTCAAAAATTAGTTATCAGATCTCAATAAAATTTCAATGTGACCACATGACAAATATCAGCTTTCGATAAAATTAAAATTTATCAAAATCGGTATACCTAGTAAAAAGTTATTGCAGATTTTCGAGAGTTTCCCTCGATTTCTCTGGGATCCTATCATCAGATCCTGGTTTCCTTATCATGGTACCAAACTAGGAATATCACCCTTCCATCAAAAAAAGAATTATCAAAATCGGTACATCCAGTAGAAAGTTATGCGGTATAATACAATGTAGGTCGACGAAAAAAGCGTCAAGTAAAAACGCATTATTAGATATAACTCGAAAAGTAATCGTTGGATCTCAAATAAATTTAAATGGGACCAATTGACACACACCACTTTTCGATTAAAAAAAAATTTCGAAATCGGTTCTCCAGGTCAAAAGTTCTGATGTAACATACATAAAAAAAACAGTCAAATTAAGAACCTCCTCCTTTTTTGGAAGTCGGTTAAAAAGTAGGGGAAAATATTATTACGTCGACGTCACACACGTGTTCTGATGTGATATTCATATGTGAGTTATTGGTCTCGGGGAAACTGTCGCGCGCAGAGAACGAAAAACGAGAAAATATGTTTTCATTCTTTTAGCATTAAATACTTCCAGAATCTCTTATTATACCCGCCTCTTTCATTCACGAGCTATCTCTCTCTAGCGTTTAAGAAAACAGTGATTAGCGCAAAGAATGCAGAACCCCATTTGTATGCTTATTAGCGATCCCCTGAACACTTGACAAAACTTCGACTATTTAACGATGGTCCAATTTATCGGAGAAAGCGATTTAGTTCAAAAAATAAAGTAGAAACTTGCATAATTTGGATCAATCTGTTAGTTTCTTTATTCAACCGACTCAGTTTGTGTTGGACTGTGATACGAAGAGTTTCGTAGCACAGGATAAAATTTTACATCACATAATTCTGAAGAGCTACCAGACATGAAAATGAAAACAAACACATTTCTTCTATAGAAGCCTTCTCTTATTATAACAATAATATTTCAAGTGTCTACACGAGTTAATACTGTGATAGTACAGTTTCAAATATAAAGCTAAAAGGTATACAAACAGATAGTCAACCGCTTTTTCTTACTTCTAGTTTATTTTATATACAAAAACGCTCTCAGCTATAACTTATGCCACAACATAAGGGATCAAAGTAAAACAGAAGCAAAGTCTAATTATAAAGAAATTTTTTATAGCTCAGAGATGACTTTAAAGAATTTACATCAAATGGCTTTTCTTATAACGCTTCAGACGACAACACGTCAAGTATTAAATATTGTTTCTAGTACAGATGTTAGTTCAGATCTACTATCTGTCAGATATGTTTCATTTTGACGTTCATGACCGTTTCCAATTACGACTACACATTAATCGTATCCTAATCGTGCATTAAATTTGATTGCAGACAAATATAGTAATTAATAAATGTTAAATAAAAATAAATAATCCAGTTTATAAATTATTCATTCGTAAATCCAATTGACTCAACACCTCGTCTTAAATAAAACAAACACACAACGAGCCTCTCATCACGTGAGCTCTCAGCGGTCAAGCGCTCAGTACACAATAAGTGTTGGAACACTTCCTCAACAATAATATTATTTCTTCGGACCTGCGGCGAGGAGATAGTGATGTTAGTTGTACACTCGTGTACGAAGTATGTAAAAGAACTTTTCTGAAATTAAAAAAAAAAAACAATATTATGATGATATACTAACTGTATTGACTCAGGTGCTATTTTTTTCAAAGGTGAGTAGTAGATGAACTAAGAAACGTTTTTTTTTTCTTTCGTTGAAATCTTAAAAATATAAATATTACTTCATTATAACTGTTTTGTACGATCTATGCATTTCAGAATTCAGTAAAAATTAATGTTTCAAAAATTTGTACTGTGAATGTACCAACATTTTTTTCCTCGTTTAACGTTTCTTTTAAAATAATTTGTTTTGATATTTTCGCCCCAACAGTCCCCATCTCTTTTGTTATGTCAGGCTGCCGGACCGCGATAAGTGACGTAACAAATATAGTGGGATTATCTTACACAGCTTCCCGAACAAACGCGGTAACCTGACTGACAATAGAAGTATTACGATTTATACAATAACAAATATTTGAAACCTTTTCACAGTATACATAGTAATATTATTAATAGGAAAGTATACCGTAAAACGAATTAGTTGTTTTGATAAAGGGGTCAATATTTCTAAACTTAAATGCCTACACTGGCGCGCCAATACCAAAACTTCAAAAGGCCACCCTATACTTGGTCTAAACGCAGGAAGAGAAAAAATTCCTGATGGACCAGGGATACGGTGCTGGAGAGGGATCGCGCGTCATGACCATTCATGAAGCACAAGGGCAAACCTACAGCGAGGTCATCATCGTCCAGACAAAGACCGAGAGGCTACAAATCCACGATAGTGTGCCTCATGCGGTAGTAGCGTTAACAAGACACACTAAAACCTGTGTATACTACACTGACGACGGTGATGACGCAATCGGCAGGTTCGTTAGCCGAGCGCTGGGTGCCTCGACAAAAACAATCTTGGAGCACAACCTGAAAAGAACCATCCACAAGCGTGATATGTCGTTGGCAAGGGCTCTGCTCAAGATGCTGGGATCAGGCGTGGCTCATGATATAGTAATAAGAAAGTAGATATATAAATATATAAATTCTTATATCCTTTTGGTTTATCAAATAGTTACAAATAGCAGTTATTTTGCATGTTGATATATTTATTTAAATTTTAGTTAAGCTAAGTTTGATTATTAATATTATCTCAACTTTACACTTTATATAAATTTGATTGATGACCTTTTTAAATGAATTTTATTATTAACAAGTAGTATCTTTACTGTTAATTTTTTATGCGAAGTAATTTTAATTATACTTGCTACACGGCATTAATATATTGTGGAATGTTGTGTACCCCGTGATGGGATACATATTAGATAATAATGTAATAGTGAATTATATATAATGTTCCATATGTATTTTGTGGATGTACCTATAAAATAAAATAAAAAAATAGATAAATAAATAGTTATGTAGTGAAATTTAAGTAAATAACAGAAATAGATAACTTATACATAGATAAACAAATAATAACTATATAAAAAATAATATATATATAAGAAAAAAAAATCCTTACTAACAGTAACATAGGTTAAGTGTACATTGTAAGTAGAACATAAGTGTACATATATGGTAACTAGGAAATAAGTGTACATATATGATAACTAGGCAAATAAGTGTAAATATAGACATAGATAAGAAAAATAATAATGTTAGAAATTAGAAAGCAATTATGTGTATACTTTTGCATAAACAGTATTTAGTAAGGAAAAAAAAAAAAAAAAAAAAAAACCGTCGGCGTCGGACCACGTCCTAGTTTTACTAGGCAGTCACAGGACTGTCGATCTGTAGTATAATAAGTAGAAAAATCGCCTGTAGTATTATAATGCATGCATGATAAACAAAGGCACGGGCATTTTGAGCCCGTGGATCAAAATTTATAAATAAAAAAAAAAAAAAAAAAACTTAAATGCCACAGAAGTATTTACACGTGCAGTGGTTCGTAGCACTGTGCTACATGACGTAGCGTACCGCTACGGTACTACATATTTTTAGAATCTTATTTAATGAAAAATTAAATATTATTATGACGTGTGAACGCAAAACACTCGATAAAGGCTCAATAAAGTTTTAACATATGTCGTAATATAAAAACAATCGTATGAAGATTGTACGTAAATATACTTTTAAGTAACACACACAGTTCACAACTCTCATGAAACATTCACAGCACGGAACTGAACACGTAAAGAGCGCTCCTCACACCTCTGTGTACAGCTGTTCAATAATGTTAACTATTGTTTGATTTCTTTTTCTAATTATGAAAAATAGTTTTTTAAAAATATCTTCATATTAAAATAAACTATTAGTTTTGTCTTTTTTTATAACTATTTTAAAATAACATACGTGTTTCAACTATTTCCGTCGGGTCTGCCACGAAAAAGATTTCGTACTGTATTTAACAAATTACTTTCTGTTGAAATTATTTTCCTGTAAAAAGTAACAATTTTTCGAGTCTTTTAAAAATCTTTTCAAGCAGCCTATATCATAACACCGCACTTATAATACTATCTTTGAATTTTATAGCGGCTACGTGCAACCCGAGCGGGTTCTGTAACCGGTTCAAGTTGTTTATGACTTACACACCACATTGGTGTTTTCGTTAAATTATGATATTATTTATACTGAACTATACTCTCCGCGCGGTTCCACACACGTATTTCACATCGCCATGTTCATTGCTATGCGACCTAGTTTTATTTTGTATGAAAGGTTACTTCAAGATGGTATGTCTATTAAATATATTTTACTTTTTTTATAAAACATGCTCGCATCAAATAATAACTACCTACTTATCAATAACACACAGTTATCTGCGGAAATACAAAGTCTCCTTGTCTGATTTACGGTTATCTCGTTAAGTGCGTATTATCCGGTTAAAAGACCGCACTAAAATCTATTTGGAAATTATCCAACTCAAAGCTTTTCCCTTAAGAGGTTATCTTTATTCACACTAGCAAGCTTCCCAGTTTCACTCGTATAAAATCCCAATTTGTAAGAATTTTTCTCGTAAATAATGAAAATTATTTTTCCTGTAACTTACTTGTACTATGGATCACACTCGCACGGCTGCTACACGGCACCTTCTCATTCGTTTTACTCTCACAATAAATTTCAGATAACAAGAATTGTATCCATGTTATTTTTTTATAACCTCTCAAGAATAATAAATACACTAAACCCTGTTTAATATGTATAAAAAAATAATATTATGTCTATTATTTATTAAATTATTGTTTCTTACATTCATTTGTTTTTGATCCATAATTTAATAAACGCCTAACACTCAGCTTGCTCATTACAACAATCTCCACCCACCTTGTCATTACTCCTCACCGAAGTCTTCGCGACATACGGCACTCCGGCCACAGGAAACATTGACGACATCATTGCTGGCGCGAAGATCACTTTGACGGCTCGCTGTTGACAGCACGACTTTGACACCTCACTCACACTAACCTCACACGACTTGACCTTATTCTCACACTCACAGCAACAATGATGATAATGGTTAACAGAGGAACTTTGAGAGTTGTTCTGACTTTCGTGACAGTAGATGTCGCTTGATGAATTTCGACAATGTTCTTGACTATTTTCGTCAGTTGTTTGTATTGAAGTATTTTTCATTTCAGTAATGTTTTCATTTGTCTCATTATTGTTTGATACCTTCGTGTATAATTTCGGTTTCTTGTTGAAGTCTTCGGGTATTTCAAGTAGAGGCGTCTTCCTCTTCAACTCGAGTGGTATTTCTAACAAGTATTTGTTTGGTTTGTCGTTTTTTTTTCGGGTTTGATGATACGAATGGATGTACAAGTAGCGTTCTTGTTGGTTTGCTCGGGGTCGACGTCCCGGCCCCGGAGGGCTCGGTTGTATTTGTTGAAGCCAATTTGATTGTAGGTATTTACTTTCTTAAATTATCACTTTTATTTTAAATTTCATTAACATACCTTCTTCGAGTCACTTATCTTCGTACATCTAAAATACTAAAAATTATTAATATAGGTATAACACATCTATAAGTAACAATTGTCGAAATTCACTTAGTTTTGCACTAATTATATAGTTTCACTGTCACTCACGTTTCAAAACGTTTTATTGCTAGAGAATTTCTCCAAATTAACTTCGATCTAAATTTCAAATTATTAAATACTTTTTAAATCAAAAACCGTTCCACAATCCGTGTAATCGCTTTTTCAAATTGTTCTTTCAAAATCACTTAACTTGTCACAAAACAATCAAAAACAGTCACAGTACCGCCGCGAGTACAACAACGTCACAACATAAACGTCCTTGAACTTGCGCAACAGGCGACGTTTGTTTGTAAACAAACAACACGTAAACAATGAAATGTCATTCAACAAACACTGACAATCAATAAAAAATAACTTTCAAGTAATAATTAAAATGCTAACGAATTTATCAACTGATATTATCTCAAATAAAATCATAGAAATGTTGGTTTTATTACGTTAAGGAAATGTCTGTACGTTCGTACGGCGCGACGTATTGATTACAACTGAAGAGTTCTTCAGACTTTTCGAAGGCCTTTGACAAAGTCAACCATAATATGTTAT
Source organism: Melitaea cinxia (assembly GCF_905220565.1). NCBI lineage: Eukaryota > Metazoa > Arthropoda > Insecta > Lepidoptera > Nymphalidae > Melitaea > Melitaea cinxia. The sequence continues at coordinate 9,271,470 of NC_059418.1, read as the reverse complement.
TGGATAGACTTAGATCCTTGGGCATAACGGATAATCTATTGGAATGGTGTAGCTCATACCTTCGAATGAGACCGTCACGCGTTGTTATTGATGGATTCCAATCTGAACCATTCTGTGCGCACTCGGGCGTACCACAAGGGTCTATTCTAGGTCCCATGTTTTTCAATATATTTATAGATAGTTTATGCTCTAAATTTAAATATTCTAAAATTTTTCTCTATGCCGATGATCTGAAGTTAATTCGCACAATAAGTTCTCAATCTGATGTATCACTACTCCAAAAAGATATTGATTCTCTCGTTGACTGGTGTAAAACTAACAGCATGAAATTAAATATAAATAAATGCCTCCACATGAAATTCACAAGGAAGAAGCACGCTATAGAGAGCGAATACAAAATATTTAATGTTGCAATTAAAAGGGTTGACACTGTTCGTGATCTCGGCGTAATTTTAGATTCAAAAATGCAATTTACAGAACACGTAAACCATATCGTTAAAGCAGATTTAAAATCTCTCGGTTTTGTAATGAGAAGGGGAAAAGAATTTCGTAAGACCTCAACAGTTATCACTCTTTACAACAGTTACGTCCGAAGTAAACTTGAATACTGTTCAATTGTTTGGTCACCACATTACAAAGTACACGTTGATAGGGTTGAAAGGGTTCAAAAAAAAATTACGAAATTCCTTTCTTTCCGTTTTGGCAATACCTCCGACAGGAATGATTACTCGAATAGGTTGAGAGAGTATCGAATGCTACCGTTGGCCGGTCGGAGACAATTCATGGACATGACTTTTCTACACAAAATTTTGAACAACGCAATCGATTGTCCCCAACTTCTTGCTTTGATTTTCTTTAATATTCCTGTTAGAATGCCTAGAAAACATATAACATTATTTTTTATTCCCAAAACTAAGACCCAGTTGGGAAAGCATTCTCCAGTAAACAGAATAACACGTACTTATAACCTTTTGTCTCAAACCCATAAGGACTTGGATATCTTGCATATCGGTCTTAGCAGTTTTAAACGTATTATTTTAGAAGAATTATTTTCGAAACATTATTTTGAATAAATTCTGACTGATATTTTTACTTTGAAATGGATTTATTTGTGGGTAGTCGATTGTAGTCGCCCTTGATTTACAGAATATTTTGAATCTTGTTTATTTTTTTTTCTTTATGTATAAGCATTTTGTTATTGTTTTTCCTTTTTTTTAAAGTGTATAAAGTATATTTTTTCTTTCTTTTTCCTTTGCTTTAAATGTTTACATATACCATGCTGTGACAATTTGTAAATAAAGCAGCACTTATCAAAATATTGTAAAACACGTCTGTAAATCATATTTATTAGTGTATGTTTTGTAAGTTGTCCTAAATAAAATAAATAAATAAATAAATAAATAAAGAGTTGAGGAGTGTTCGTAGGCGGGACCAGGGAGGGCGGTGATGTAGACCACGCCTCTCATAGCTAGGTTCTAGGCGATCAGTATGCATACTATATAGGTAGTCAGACATAAACGAAAAAAAAGTTACGAAATGCAGCACCATATAAGCATTATTTAGCATTGATGCTTACGATCTCGTTTCGCACAAGAGATACGAAAAGAACGCAAGACAATAGTGTCGTTAGCGTCGTGTTGATTTTACCGGAAGCAAGATTTTTCTCTGAATAATAATGACTTGAACCTTTTGATTAAAAATTCAATTTAAACAAATGCCTTGAATGTCTATAGAAATTTTTCTTTCGGAAAAGAAGAAAATTCAAGTTGTACTGTTACAATGTATCTAACACTGTATAAATACAATTGTGTAAGAAACATATTTTGTATGGGGTTTTAGAAGCAATCATTATAAAATTTACGACAACAACTGCTACCGACGGCCATATAATATATCAGAGAATGAGAGGAAAGCCACACCAAAAAAATTCCGATATCAAAAATACATATTGATATACACAAGAATATTGATACCGAACTAAAACAAAAAAGGTTGGCTTATAGTTCTTAAATAAGTCTATACATACTCAATTACTCATGTAATGTCCTAAATCTAAAACCACTAGCCTCAATACAATCGAACTTTTGGTCCCAGACCCCACTAACACCGTCACCCTTTAATCCAAAGATTACGTAGTCCCGTTATTACTGCCAGATATTTGAGTTTAAATCTAAATTGAAGCTACACTCCGATCTGGTGCTATTTATTTGATGGCGGGTACAAATGACCGTCTCAAATAACGGTTTACAAATTTAACTTTACGTTTTGGGTGCGTAATACTTGTATTTCGTCATCAAAGTTTCGTCTTATTATCTTGCAAGCGGTACACGAACGAGACCGTTCTCCCGCTGTCAAAAGTATCGTAACTGACTTTACATAGAAGGAATAAAATGTTAACAATACGATTAATTACTCGTAACAGACCATACATACAGACGTACATGTGCGCTGTATGTTGCAACTTGTTGATAGATGGCGCTCATGGTTCGAGCAAAGCTACGCCGATCAAACAAAGCGAATGTACCGTGTATGTTTCTACTTGGGAACAGATGGCACTCATCAAGTTACAAATCGCGGTGGCAAGGTTTTTATTATTGTGTTTATAGTCGATTATGAGAATGTCTTGCTTTGTTCATAAGGTCACTTCAACCATCAATTTTTCTAATTCCGTCCCCTATCACCATGTAGGAGAAACGGAACTCTAATACATTTACTTACATACCATAATTAATATATAAAAATTAACATGAGTCGCTACTTGTGATACTCACCTGTTCACACAATTAACCTGATATAACTCGACTTACATAGCTTATAGCAGGAGGCACAGATAATATTCGCTGTGTTTTGACTCGTTATAAGACAAATGTCGTCATCATTATCATCACACTATCACCTCCTCAGCGTGATGAATATGGGCAACACACGTGAGTTCACGCCATTTTTGACGTGAATTTCTGGAGGCCTATGTCCAGCAGTCGCCTTCGATAGGCTGATGTGTGTGTGTGTGTGTGTGTGTGTGTACATAGAAATAATGCATATACATATAAATAAATAAATAAAGACAAATAATACTTTTAACAGACTCAGGCGGGAATCGAACCCGCAAACCGTGGAGCAGTAAGAAGGACCACTACAAACTGCGCCAACGGACTAGTCTATGCACAATGTGCGTTATAATAGTAGATATACAAACAAGTAAAAACGAAACAAACTCAATTATAATAGCTTGTTAACTTAGGGCATTGACTTTTTATTTTTATTTTTAACCAATTTCAAAAAAGTAGGAGGTTATCAATTCCATTGTATTTTAAGTGTCTTACCCGAGAACTTTTTACTGCATGGGACCTAGTTCGATGATTCTTTTTTTTAATACATAAAGAAATACAATCTAATGGAAAATCTTCTCCTGTTTTGGAAGTTGGGTATAAATAAAGAAATACACACACGTCTTACAAGGAAAACTAATTTTAATTATTATTTATGTCAGTCTTGTTACAGACGGACGAAGATGTTTAGTAACAAAGTTCCTTTACAGCTATGAGCTCACGGAAATCTGAAACGTGGTGATTTTTTTTAAATCGGATGACTACTTTTTAAGTAATTTTGATAGCGCGTACTTTCTTGACTATTTTTTCGTCTACCCACGTTGTATTACTGGGTTACATTACTAGTCAATGTAATTGAAGTCGCTTTTCTTCTCGTTAGCGAGCAAAGACAATTATCGAACTGAACTTTAATGTGCTTAAATATTAATTGTTTTGACAAGGTTACGAGGTATTTACATGGCATGTGTATACATTTGAAAAGTCGCCAGTTAATCTGGCGACTTTTTAAATGTATACTATAATGGATATAATATAATGGATACTGACAGACGTAAATAACTACTAAATTTCAAAACATTATTTGTGCAGTTTCGTTTCCCAAAGATATGAATTTAAAATGTATTTAAAGTTTTTAAAGTTTTTATTTAAAGTTTAAAGTTTTTATTAAAAAAAATTTAATTGATAAAGCTTATTACTCGGTGCAGGATTACATAGTTGATAAAGATGTGTGGACTTAGTGACGCTGTATTTCATGCAACATGTTTCTAATTTTGTACTAAAACACAGTTTATATGTTATTTTCAAAAGAGTAACTGCGGAGTTTCTTGCCGATTCTTCTCTGCAGAATCTACATTCCGAATCGGTGGTAGCTTCACTTTTACAAAAATAATAATTTATTTTTAAAGTTTTGATTTGTAAAATGACGATTCGAAAGTGCTCTTAGAGCCTATTTTGAATAAAGCTATTTTTGATTTTGATTTTATGAATGGAAAGCTATCTGCTCGTCACACAGAACTGTGCTTAGAAGTGTAATGAGACATTTAGAGACTAAATATAGTTGAAATAGCTATAACGATAAACACTGATCATTAACTTTGTACGCCATGTCATTGTGTAAATGTAAGTTTAATTCAATTATTAATCTTCTCACAGCGATTCAGTATTGGTGACCGTCTGTAAGTGTCGTCTATGTTGAATATTTGTTTTGAAATTTATAATTTAAATATTTGTGAATATTTGGAGATACATATAACGATGCGTTATGCGGCTCTCCAAGATATTCAATTCTCGAAGTGATCGTAATCAACTTTATGTATAAAAATAAAAATTTCGTTACCGCGATTCACAATAAGCAACCAACGATGAGTGCCATCTAGTAACAAGTAGAAACATACGAGTACGCCCAATATTGACTGTGCTAGATCTGCGTAACTTTATTTAAGACAAAATTTTGTACTGCGAGTGTTAATTTTTGTAACAGAATTGTAATAAAATACTAGTATTTTATTTTATATAACTAGGTCGGTAAACCCCCATAACTAAGTCTTCGCATTCCTGTGTCAGAGACCTAGAAACACACATAGTGAATAAAAAAAAACATTCAAACCACGATAATCACCTGAATGGCACATACAGACATTTGTCACGAGTGAAAGATGGAGCGGGAAGACTGGCGACTACAAACTGCGCCCACGGGGTTGTCTATGAGATATAACCACAAATAGAAGCAAAACGAAGTCAATGTTAATAATTTGTAACTTCAGGACATTTTTCAACCGACTTCAAAAAAGGAAAACCTATCAATTCCATTGTATTTTTTGTGTGTCACCCCAGTACTTTGTACTGGATTGACCGATTTCGATGATTCTTTTTTAAATTGAAAGGTCGTGTATCTTGTGTTCCTGTTTAAATAAAATCTGACAAGAACTTTTGAATTATAAGAAAGCGTATTTAGTTGACTGCGTCTGCTTGCGTTGTGTTACTGGTCGATGTAATTGAAGTGGGTTTTTTCTTTTGGGAGCAAACACAATTACGCAAATTGCTTTCGCTGTTTAAATTTGTAAATAAATAATAAGCGTTAAAATGTTATTATAATCATAGAAGTCAATTCTACGCATTTCTACTTTGATTTACAATTTTCATTAATCGATTTAATATTGTAACGATTCTAATACGTGTACCGTCCCACCAATAGGAACGAAGTATGACAATGTCTTCTTAGCCTTTGTCTTGTAGGGGAAATTCACTCAAAATTGTGCCATACATATTAAATAAAGAATAATTTCTTAAGCTCTCAATAAAAGTTCTCATAAAGCTCATTTTCATACCGTTTTTTTGTCATTTTTATTTGACGGTAGTTTAAAATTAAATTACGAATCTACCGACACAATAATTGTTTTTTTTTTTTTAAATGCGTCCATAAGGTCTTTATTTCATGTCATTTCGCTTTTGTCTTTAATTTCTCATCATGGCTTATAATAGAAGAACCGTAGACTTAGATAAGGTCAAAGTTTCTGCTGTTTTTAAAAATATGAACGAGACACCTTCTCTAATGTATATGTACAACTTCTTTATCGTAAATGTTAAATTTTTTAAGCGTCACTCGCAGGACCTTAAATCAATTTTTCAAAATTAATATATCTACTTAACGTTATATACAAGAACAAAAATCTTGCCAGCGCGGTTCTTTATTCGTAATCGAAAAACAAAAAGCAGTTTGAACAGTTACAGATGGTCCACTTCGAGAAACTTATATTTAAGAAGATCTTTGTCTCTTTACTCTAAACAGTGTTATTACACGTATATATTCAACCCTACAGTAAGTTTTAATTAAATATTAAAATTCATACCACAAGCCGCGATAAGAGCGCTCCATCGTGGATGTAGCTCAGACCAATCGTCTTGATACTTTCAATTCTTGCTAAAGTAGGTATAATTAAATATTCATGATGCTATTCTAATATGAAAAATTATACATGATGTTATTGTATGAGGTATACTTACAATTGTTGTGCTGTAAATGTCGCACTGACCAGTAAAAGCCAGATCACGGAAAGTGATTGAAGATCATTCGTAATTCTGCTTAACAGATATACGTGTTGTTTGTCTTGTATGAACATTCAGTTTTCTTTTGATTACTTAAGTATTCATTTCACAATAAATTGAATGATATATGTACCTGTGTATAGTCGCATACATGTGTGTTTCGCGTTCATAAAATCTAAACTTCTTTTGTGAGATCAATATTTTTATACAAATGACTAGACGTTCAAGTAAAAATTAAATATTAAGTTAAATATACAGTTTCTGTCTGTAACGATAAAAAATTAATATTATTTTTCAAAGTATCAAAATCACGGAAACATCGGACGATCTTTTTCAGTTCTAAGATCAAATTGTGTGAATCAGTTCTGTGAAGTTGTGAACCGTCGCACCGTTAAGATTGAGCAAAGCGACGCAGATTTCAACTAACAATAATATTATCCGTTTACGAAGCGGGCTTAATGAAATTTAATGCTTAAAGTAATAAGAAAGTTAATCATATTATTTTATCACCTTTTATACATGATTACCTTATACTATATTATATTACGTTATATTCTATTATTATACTATATTATTAGTATTACGTTATGATGTGTAACGTATATCCTTTGTTTTTTTTTATTATTATTGCACACCAACACACTATACTTTTTTTCACATACCAAAGTTGGCTGATAGAAAATGCATTAAGCCGGCCTTTTGTACACACTTGTAATAGTGTATTTATTGTACAATAAAGAATTTAAATAAATTAATAAATAAATAATATAAAGATCACGTCCCAAATCATTGTCAATATTTGTATTGTAAAATATTTTTATTTCGTAATTTGATACATACTGATTTATTTTTTAGCAGCCAAAATTCGAAAAACAAGCTATGTCGTACGTATGATTGTATGTACACTAATTTAAATACATGCATTCTTTGAGCAGAATCAAATAAAAAATCATTAGTTCTAATGAAGCATTATTCACTATATCAAGTCGCAGCTTATCTGAAAATTTCCAAGCGTAATTGATTTATAATACATTTTAGCACGAAACAATTACAATTAATTAATGTCGGTCTTGGTACACAGACGGACGACGATGTTTTTGTAATAAAGTTCCGTTATCGTTCTGGGTAGAGGGGAACCAAATTTGTTAATTTTTTTGCTGAAATTAATAAAAAGTATAACCAATCTTGTAAGTACAAGATCTGCACGTAAAAGATTGGTTATCAATTTTCGAAATTATCTTTATTGATTTCATGAAGAGAAATCGAATCTTGCCAGCGCGATTCGAGGCTTGCAAACGAATGTTCGGTATCGTTTCAACTTGCTGATAGATGGCTCTCATCGTCAGCTACAAATGTATCGCGCTGTGAAAGTTTTTATTGTAATATACACATTTGTTTGTATATATGGCAATAATGAACATTAATATAGTAGTTATTCAAAATTTTTGCAGTATCGTAACCTGTGACGGGGTGTTACGAACCATTTTACTTCAATGTCGAAGTTAGTTTTAAGAAATTAGCAAAAAAGTGAATGTGTGCAATTCTCACACGGCAGAAGGAAACTTCGGAAAAATCGTAGGATGATAGACTTGCGATTTCTTACTCTAGTAGGGAACAGCAGAAGCAGCGTGGTGGATTAAGCTCCAATCCTTCTCCTACACGGAGAAAGAGGCCTTATTTATGTTAAAATTGAAAGGGATATAATTAGTGAAGATAGAAAGAAAGAGAGTTAAGTTTCGTAAGTTTTACTTCAGTCGTGTGGTCTAAAGCACACTCGTATATTAAGTAAAAACAAACAAATTGTAATTGTTCGCTAATGAAGTCATTTCTGCAAAGAATACAATTCGCTAACAGTGTATTAAAATGGTGGCCTTGTATTTAAATGCGCGTTATTATTCAACTTCAAATGAACCGCCGTTTCGTTTGTTGACGGTTGCTGTTAAAATGAAATGAAAATTGAATCAGTATACTTTAATGAATGTAAGACCCGATTCATATGGTTCCGTTTACCCACTACGGTACGGAAATAAAAAAATTACCGCACAGCCATACTTTCTAAATTATTTTCTATTGTTTTGTGCAGTAAAGCATCTTTCTTGCTAAGCGACTTTAAAAAAAGAAGGTTCTCGATCTTTATTTATAAAATAAACCAACAAAAATACGCCGTGCGTGTAAATGCTACAAACTTCGATGTTTTAACCGACTTAAGTTGTAAGTGTGTACCTCGTAACTTTTTACTGAGTGTACTGATTTCGGTAATAATTATTTCATTAAAAAACTGATGCATGTCATGTCATGTGTTCGATCAAATTTTGTAGCAAAGCGTCGTTCCGTCGCAGTCAGAGATAAGTTACGTAGATTGAAGTGTTATTCTCTGTCGATAGATGGCGCTCATCGTTGGCTACAAATACTGAATCGCGATAGCGAAAGCTTTATTATTGTGTTTAAGTATATCTGTAAATTCCATTTGAGATTGCCCACGGAGGTGTAACAACGTTGCATAAAGACCTAATTTTTCTTGTTCCTTACCACGTCACAGTGTGTAACGGAACCCCATGACTACGTTTTCGCTATCTGTCCGTCTATAACAGACCCATCTTGTGAGCCATGATAGTCTGACACTTGCTGCTTTCATAAATTTGGTTTTATAATGGCTATCGTATAAAAAGAGTAAATCCAATAAAGATAGGACACGCGTCCTCGCCTGGTTACACACCCAGAGCAGAAACAAAGACCCCATACTATGATGGTCACCTGTATGTCCAAGACATACACAAAGACATTTATCATGAGCGGGACTCGAACCCAATAATGAATTAGTAGTAATGATACTTTGTAATTTGTATAATGTATGTTGCTGTATATTTCTACTTGTCGGTAGATGGCACTCGCCGTCGTTTGTGACATATCGTGGATAGTGATGCCGAGATATGTATTGTTTCTTAATATAAAGTCATGATTTTATATGTATATTTATTTTTTTATATGTTTTACTTGGGTTTTAGCAGATACAACTTACTAACACGCAAATAAAACAATCAAAAATATACAGGCAGGAATTAAGACAAAATTTTATTACATAAATATTGTTGCATACATATCTGAAACCTTTTGAGAGAATGAGTAGCTCAGTTTGCGCATTCTAAATTTCGGAAATGTGTCATTTTTTAATAGCAATTTATATTTAATTCAATATAAACGTTAATTTACCTAAATAGACATTTGTATAGAGTTAAATGTAAATGTTCAACATCACTCTTTTATTTATCACGCTACAGTGAACGTAACGCTACAATAAATCATCCTTTTCGTACATGCAGCCAGCGTTCACCGATTTATTAGACGTTGTACGTCAAAAATGGTAAACATTATATGAAACAAAAAATATACCACCAGATAACACCACGATCGAATTGGTCAAGCCCCTTTTGAGATTAGTGTCCACAAACACACAAACAGACACACAAAGACTTATATTGTATTACTTTATTATCACATTGTATTTGGATTTTATGTTTAAAAAAAATCTCATAAATGTTCTACGGACAGACATCGGCCAGGTACATTTTTTCTATATGTATAGATGATATAAGTCAATGATAATTTTTATTTGAGACATTTTGTGTTAAAAAGGGTAGTCTTGTTTTTTTAAAGTAAATACATGTTATCATTCATCAAAAGGTTTTCATTTGTATGTTCGAATGAATGTGATGGGCCGACTTCTAGTTACATATCGTTCTGTTGTCTCACCTAGATGGAATCCGAAAATCTTAAAATATTCTCCAGACTGGACACTCGATATAATAATCTCCGTCCACACTATAGATCTGATAATAAAAATCTCATTACCGCGAATCCGTATTTTTATTCGAAGATTAGCGCCATCTAGTAACAAGAAGCATCATTATACATTAACGTCATTTATATCAAAACATACATTGAACATTTTTGTGACGACCACTGTACACTGTACTGTACTGTATCTTTGTATGAGTCGCAATAGGTTAAAAATTTATAAACTTTTTAACAAATTACCAAAATTCATATCGTTAGAATCGTTTGGAAGAATAAAGTTTCTTGATTCCAAGTTCGAGTCAGAATTTTATATAATTAACCCTAATTGTAAAATAAATTAAAAAATATGTATTTGGTATAGAAAACTGATATCAAATTTTCTTTTTATATTTTGTGATTGTAAACAGAGAATTACGACAATTTTTTTCTAAAAGGTTAAATCGTTAATTAACGTTAAAACTTTATTTTATTTATTTATTTTATTTTGTACTTTATTGTACACCACAAATATATTACAAACAAAGTATAAATATAGTTACAGACAGTGAAGTACAATGGGCGGACTTATGGCTAATTAGCCATTTCTTCCAGACAAGCCAGTTTAATGAATTCTTTTCAAAAAAAAAAAAAAAACGTACAAAAGATATAGCTTATAAGTCACGAGCAATTTGGAGTGTAAGTGTTACACACAAATTCTATTTCTAAATTATATGTTACAAAAATAATAATTACGACACGAAAAAACAATCAGTGAACTTACATACTTTGTAGTATCCTTAGTATCTACTAAGTAATATATTATTTAGGTGTCCCAAAATAAATACACGTAATCATTCCCTATTTTATGTGCCTAGAACTAGGACCAAATATACGCAGAATAATTTTACTTTTAGAGCATGTAAAATGTACAACCAATGTTTTCATCACATTGATTTTGCAACTTGTTCAGTGCAATCTTTAAGGGGTGAATTACGATATGCAATAAATTTTTAATTTTTAATTTATCATTAATTATTTACATAATTCATGAATTTCTAGTAGGTTGGTTTGATTTTGTTATAAATTAATTTAATTATAATTGTATTATAGTTGGTATGATTAATTTTTAATGTTGTATATATCTGAATTTTATTATCTTTTAATTATTTATTATTTAATTGATGATTGTATGAAATGTTTCTATTCGTACATGTTTACCTAATTATTCAATTTACTACTGTTGAATTATTTATATTTTTGTGTGTATCGATTATTTCTGATTAATGTGTGCTTTTTAGCTTATTAATGAATTGTTTACTATTGGAAACTTTATTGGTTTATGTATTAGTTTTATATGATTTTTTTCTTTGTATTATTGTACTGTTTGTTTCCTAAATAAAATAAAATAAAAATAAAATAAAACAACACGAATAAATCTTAGTAACACGGTTAATTGAACACGCGTAACAGACCCATCAACGACTGAACATTCCTAGACATGTTCGCTGTATGTTGCAACCTGTTGATAGATGGCACTCCTGGTTCAAGCAAAGCTAGGCTGATTAATCAAAACGAATGTACCGTGTATGTTTCTACTAGGTAACAGATGGCACTCATCAAGTTACAAATCGCGGTGGAAACGTTTTTATTATTGTGTTTATAGTCGATTGTGAGACTGTCTTGCTTTGCTAGCGTTAGCACAGTAGTTAATATTGTAGTTAGCGCTGTAGCTAGCGCTAATAGTTCATAAGATGTTTGTTGTGTCCAACATAATTTTTCTAATTCCGTCCCCTATCACCATGTAGGAGAAACGGAACCCTAATATATTTACTTATATACCATAATTAATACATAAAAATTAACATGAGTCACTACTCGTGACGATTCACCTATTCACATAATTTACCTGATATAATAACATCATCACTTCAGCCTATCGCAGTCGCTGCTGGACATCGGTTTTCACAAGTTCAAGCCAAAAGTGGGATAAAGCTTTAGACTAAGGGGAAGGGGGTGGGGGTGGGGAACGCTACCCCTGGTACTACTGTCACACTTCGAAACCCCATGGTTATGGAGATATCCATGGTTAAAGTTTTGAGGTTAGAACCGATATAAATAAAGAAATACACACACGTCTTACAAGGAAAACCAATTTTAATTATTATTTATGTCAGTCATGTTACAGACGGATGAAGATTTTAATAACAAAGTTCCTTAACAGCTATGAGCTCACGGAAATCTGGAACGTAGCGATTTTTTTTTTTATTGGATTACTACTTTTTGAGTAATTTTTGATAGCGCGTACTTTCTTGACTATTTTTTCGTCTACCCACGTTGTATTACTGGGTTACATTACTAGTCAATGTAATTGAAGTCGCTTTTCTTCTCGTTAGCGAGCAAACACAATTATCGAACTGAACTTTAATGTGCTTAAATATTAATTGTTTTGACAAGATTACGAGGTCTGTACATATAGACTAACTGTCGACTTGTCAAATGTATGCCTACTGTAAATGATGGATACTGACAGACGTAAATAACAACTAAATTTCAAAACATTATTTATGCAGTTTCGTTTCCCAAAGGTATGAATGGAAAGCTGACTGCTCGTCACACAGAGCTGTGCTTAGAAGAGTAATGGGACATTCAGAGACTAGATATAGTTGAAATAGCAATAACGATAAACACTGATCATTAACTTTGTACGCCATTTCATTGTGTATTTGTAAGTGTTATTCAATTATTAATCTTCACACAGCGATTCAGTATTGGTGACCGTCTGTAAGTGTCGTCTATGACGACGTTGAATATTTGTTTTGAAATTTATAATTTAAATGTTTGTGAATATTTGGAGATACATATAACGATGCGTTATGCGGCTCTCCAAGATATTCAATTTTCGAAGTGATCGTAATTAACTTTACATATAAAAATAAAAATCTCGTTACCGCGATTCACAATAAGCAACCAACGATGAGTGCCATCTAGTAACAAGTAGAAACACACGAGTACATCCAATATTGACTGTGCTTGGTCTACGTAACTATATTAAAGACAAAATTCTGAACTTCGAGTGTCAATTTTTGTAACAGTATCTAGTATTTTTTTATATATAGCTCGGTCTTGCCGACCACGACAATCATACGGCTTACGTGATTGTAAGCAATTGTAAGCGATTGTAGGCTTATAGATGTTGCAGACCGAACTAGAAGCATTGCAGGCACGCTGCCGACCCAATCACCCCCCCCCCCCAAGGAGTTCTGGTCACCTTACTCCCCAACAGGAACACAATACTGCTTGAAAACAGTATTATTTAGCTGTTATCTTCTGTAAGGTCAAGGTACTACCCCAGTCGGGCTGCTCCATATTTCGAGATTTTGAGCAGGAAATTCCTGCTGTGCCCTACTAGTATACACATACGTGATTATAAGTCAAATAATTGCTTGCCTTCAAACGAAAAAAAAAAACCGACTTAAATTACAAAGAGAAGCAATAAAACCGCACCGCCGACACGGCACACACACCATTACACAATCTAGCCTAATTAACTGAGGTAGGACATAGCAGGACATATCCCGTTCAAAATTTGGAGCAGTCCGACTGGGGAGGTACCATATGATAAGAACGAAATTATAATTCAAAAATTGCCTGAAACAGTGTTAGGTGTACTTATACAGTCACCTATCATTATTTTCGGCATGTAATAGAATTTTATATTACAACATATGTATATCTACAAATTAATCTTACCGTCGCGATTAAGTTTACGAAGCCGCAGGTGAACGTCATCTATTAACAAGTCGAAACTTAATCTAATGTCGATGAATGTACAGTCGTTGGTTACAAATACATAACCGCGGTCGTAAGATTTTTGTTTTTGTATGTAAAGTCGATTGTGATAATTTGGAAAAATCGAATAGCTGTTCGGAGTAACGCTGAAAACTCCTCGCTCGTGCCGTCGTCTCTTTCTTAATGAAACAACAGCCACCTTAACAATGAAAATAAACAATTTCAAAACGCTTTAGACTTCTGTGCACTCAAAGTTTTAACAGAAATTTATTACTAAAACATCGCTCCGTATATTAATATAACATCATTTTATTGTTATTTGAGCATTGAATGCTGCACCACTCTATCGATATTATTTTGTAGTTATTTTCACTTTTTTGTAAATATTTTAATAATTTATTCCTAAAATTTAACAAAAAGTTTTAAAATTAAAGATTAGTGGAAGGGATTAAGAAGTGGTTCCGTTGTCGCATTCGAATAACGGACCTACAAAAATTTATGAAATAAAAAAACACATTTAAAAGAATATAATGTGGTAACAACAGTAATAAACTAACAATAAAAATTTAGCCAACGTGATTCTGCTTTGTGCCACTGACGATGAGCGCCATCTATCAACAAGTCTAGATATAAGCAAACTTTCATTTGATGTGTTGTATGACGGAGCCCGTAGCGTGTATTCCATATAGGCAGAAAAGCACCTTGGCATGTTACTAAAAATGATATATAAAACATGAACTTACAATTATTTTTGAATACGTATTTTTGAGCTCTGATCCTTCTCCTACATGGGTAAAGAGGCCTATGCCCAGTAGTGGGATATTACAGGCTGAAGCTACGTATTTTTGAAAAAGACACAAATCATAATGCAATTTAAAGCCGCTTCAAAAAACTCGCCGTCATATACGCGATATCAGCGCTTCGTGCGCATCGACGACGGGCCTTTCATGAAACTTCTGCCTATAATAGCATAACAAATCTTAACAATGACAGTACGACATTATACAATCCTACATTTTTATAATGTCGCGCGCGTCATATGGAATAACATTAACAACGAAATTAGGCACTGCCTAAGAATAACCTGTCAAATTAAATTGTCTTGAATTCGATACCGTTTGTACTGATAATTATGATTTTTGACACGGTCGCGTAATCGCAACATTCCACAGAGTAATATTATGATTTATGACAATTCACTTTTAATTTTTCGTTTCTGCGTTCTTGTTATTAGTGAAAATATTAATATATTAGTGATGAATAAGTTTACTTGCGAAATATGTAACGGAGACGTGTGTTTGATGAAATTAAATAGTGCATCGAAATTCAACACGTTCGATTTTACAGATAAATTAAAAATAGTTCAGGCGTATCGATTTAACACATAAATAATAATGACGTTATAATTTTTCATTTATTAATAAATAAACAAGTACTTTCATTAAGAATACAATTTCGTAACTAATTAATAGTGTTATCAATGATTTCCTATGTTTGATACAAACGAAATTATCAGAGTGCCGGCCTTAGAGAAAACTGTGTCTATCCAGTAACTGATTTGTTTGATGTTTCATTTGTATCACTCACTCATGAGTTACCCAAGTCTAATAGGTATCAATTGGTTGCTGTACGTGTATTTACATATACATATTTGTATGCCTGCATTATTAGTATAAATGCACTTTACGTGTCCAGTAATTTACTTGTCTGTTCTTGAAATTATCTAAAAGCCTCTATTCCCAACAAAATTAAAATAAATTAGGAAAAAATTGCGAGAAGTAAGTTCAGTGTGGCTGTTCAAATTTTTTTCTTGACTGCCTACACTGTTTTAAAACTTTATGCACGTCACTGGACGGAGCGATTGTTCTCCGTACAGTTTCATTTCCGAACTGGACCTTTTTTAAGAAAGTCTCTCATAATTCTAAAGGTATATATATTGAACAATACCAGCATGTGGTGGCTTCGTGAGAGCAACTCGAAAAACTGACGTTACTCTAAATTCAATATGGCTGACTTGGAAAGATGGCAGGCTAGTTTTTTATGGTTTACTACATTATGGATATCAAAGGAAAGGATTTAATGTAGAATACCAAACAGAGAAACCGGTCCATTTGGCTTAGTGGCTTTCAATAGTGCAGAAATAGCACGGATGACGTCGCCAATGTCACTTAAAAGGGAAAAGAATACGAAAGAGATAGTTTGGTGCGGTCGATATTAGAATATTCAGTATATTTTGAAGAAAATTATAATTTCATGAGAATATCTAAAATCTTGACACCACGATGAAGTAAATGGAACCGACGATAAACGCCATCTATCATCAAGTTGAAACTTAACCGAATGGCAATGAATGTTCAGTCGTTGATTGACTGGTTACAAACACTGAATTGTGGTGGTAAGATTCTTGTTGTTGTGCATAATGTCAATTAAATAATTCTAAATTTAGACAAAACAATTCCTGGCGTGTGATTAATGAACTCGAGTTTTTCTTCCGTTTTTAACAATTATCAAAAAAACACGACAAGACATATTTCCGAAATGTAGGAGGCGCGAACTGAGCATTGGGTCTCCATCTCTCATGTCACTTAGTGCGTAGATCGTTATGATTACCCGTTTAAAATATCGATACAACCTTATTTTGAATCTTAATAATTATCTACTATAAGTGTGTATGGTCTATGTCATATATTATGTCAGGCTTTTTACCACGTTGGTCGTTAGTTATTTTGAGTTCCTGATTTTTCGTTTGTACTGATATGTTCTTGTCGCGAGATTTAAGTTCTCGTAATTACTTAGTTTGAAAATATTTAAAAATTAAAAATCGTTTGTTATATTAATTGTTTATCTACAGAGGTTAATCTCGCGACAAGCTTTTATATTATATACATGGTCGAATTACATACATGACATACTTACAACCATACTACAGACATGGCTACAACCGCCAGGACAACGTGAGTTATATAATAAAACAAGTAAACACATGTCTTGTAATGAAACTGCTCCAAATTAAATTTGTTACATTATTTATTTATTAGAAATCTAAAATTGGGCAACTTTTGGGGGAAAATATTAAAAATGAGAGAACGGTATCATCGTGCAAGCGGTTCACGAACGAGACCGTTCTCCCGCATTCAAAAGTATTATAACCGACTTTATATAGAAGAAATAAAATCTTAACACCACGATTCATTACCCGTAACAGGCCAATCAACGACTGAACATTTCTAGACTTGTTCGGTGTATGTTGCAATTTGTTCATAGATGGCGCTCATGGTTCCATCAAAGCTACGTCGATCAAACAAAGCTATTGTACGCTGTATGTTTCTACTTGGTAGCAGATGGCACTCATCGAGTTACGAATCGCGGTGGCAAGGTTTTTATTATTGTGTTTATAGTCGATTATGAGAATGTCTTGCTTTGCTAGCGTTGGCTGTAGTAGCTAACGCTAATAGTTCATAAGGGAACTCTCACTTAATTTTTTCTAGTTCCGTCCCCTATCATCATGTAGGTGGAACGGAACCCTAATACATTAACTTATACTAAAGTGAGATTAATACATAAAAATTAAAATGAATCGCTTATCGTTACGACTCGCCTATACACATAAGTCACAGATATATGTAAGAGATTTAGGTTCAAAGGGATATAACTTTAGATAGACCAGTATTCATGATAGATTAGTAGCCAAGGGATGTAAGGCATCAATTGCAGCGCGAGCTGCGCTCGTGCCCCTATAATTCGAGGGTGTTGCTTACACCCGAGCTAACTATTCTGCTTTAAATCTCGAATGTGAGGTAAGTAGAAAAAAACTGGCATTACAAGAAACAATATTTAAACAAACAATATTTAAAGTAAAAGTTTTCTATCCCCGCTTTTTCATTTAAAAGAATCAAGTAAAGAACTTTTTAATTTTTTTTTCAAGATCGTATTTGAGCTTCGCCATTCGATATTAAAAATTTATGACTATTATACTCACACGAAGACAAGGCTGAATAGCAAAGCGACCTCTTTGGTCATTGGGCTGAATACATGATGTCTATTGCCAGTATGATGGTTAGATGTACGCAAACTTGTTGAAAGAAAGAAGTGTTTTTTTTTTTAATTATTTACCGCCCTAGGGCTTTTCTAGCTACATTATTACCCTAGAGCGTTAATTAGCCACCTACAAGCCCCATTTGGAGGTAATAAGAACCTACTCACCGAACATGAGTGATGTAAATAAGATTTATAATACCAATAAGTAAGGTACATTTACTTGAAGTTGTTTACGAATAGTGGGCGTAGTAATATTATATGGGGTAGTTGTGAATAATATGATTTGGTAGATAAGTACTCTAATTAAATAAGTACTCTAATATCCAGTTGCTATATATAGCTGTGTTTAGAAGAGTAATGGGACATTCAGAGACTACATATAGTTGAAATAGCTATAACGATAAAAACTGATCGTTAATTTTGTAATGGCGTGTGATTCAATTATAAATCTTCTTACAGAAATCCAGTATTGGTCCAGTCTGTAAGTGTCGTCTGTGACGACGTTAAGTATTTATTTTGAAATTTATAATTTACATATTTGCGAAAATTTGGAAAGCCTAATAACGATGCGTTATGCGGCACTCCAAGATTTTCAATTTTCGAAGTGATCGTAATTAACTTTACATATAAAACTAAAAATTTCATTACCGCGATTCAAAATAAGAAAACAACGATGAGTGCCATCTAGTAACAAGTAGAAACATCCAATATTGACTGTGCTGGATCTGCGTAACTTTATTTGAGACAAGATTTTGTACTGCGGGTGTTAATTTTTGTAAGAGTATCTAGTATTTTATTTTATTTTATATGATTTTTTTTTCAATTTATTGGCCAATACATATCAAATACATTATAATTTGCAATTTAAATACCACAAAAACCTCGCGGGTTTATCTGGATACAGAGAGTCACTCAGTTAATAAATAATAATAATATTTGTAACAGAATCTAGTATTTTATTTTATATAACTTGGTCGGTAAACCCCCATAACTAAGTCTTCGCATTCCTGTGTCAGAGACCTGGAAACACACTTAGTGAATACAAAAAAAAAAACATTCAAACCACGATAATCACCTGTATGGCACATACAGACTTTTGTCACGAGGGAATGAAGGAGCGGGAAGACTGTCGACTACAAACTGCCCCGACGGGGTTGTCTATGAAGTATAACCACAAATAAAAGCAAAACGAAGTCAATGTTAATAGTTTGTAACTTCAGGACATTTTTAACCAACTTCAAAAAATCTACTGGTACGGCTATCAATTCCACTGTATTTTATGTGTGTCATCCCAGTACTTTGTATTGGATTGACCGATTTCGATGATTCTTTTTTTAATTGAAAGGTGGTGCTTATCATGTGTTCCTGTTTAAATGAAATCTGCCAAGGACTTTTTGAATTATCTCTAACAATGCGTATTTACTTGACTGCGTCTACTTGCGTTGTATTACGTCGATGTAATTGAAGTCGGTTTTTTCTTTTGGGAGCAAACACAATTACACAAATTGCTTTCGCTGTTTAAATTTGTAAATAAATAATAAGCGTGAAAATGTTATTATCATCATAGAAGTCAATTCTATGCAATTCTTCTCTGATTTATAATTTTAATTCATCAATTTAATATTGTAACGATTCTAATACGTGTACCGTCCCACCAATAGGAACGCAGTATGACAAACAAAATTAGATTCCTTGTGGTATTGGCAAGCGGACGATAGTCTTTGTCTCGTAGGGGAAATTCACTCAAAATTGTGCCGTACATTTTAAATTGGAATAATTTCTTAAGCTCTCAATAAAGCTCATTTTCATACTGTCTTATTTTGTCATTTTTATGTGACAGTAGTTTAAAATTAAATTACGAATCTACCGACACAATAATTATTTTTTGTAAACACGTCCATTAGGTCTTTATTAAACGGTTTTATTTAGCTCACCCCGTTTATTTTATTTTATTTTTATTATTTTTTATTATTTATTCTTGGGTCAAATTTAGTAATTCAAATTTCACCCTCTTCCTGTCAACCGATTAATCTGAAATTTTGTATACACTTTGGATTTTGGTGACAATACAATTATGTTTATTCATTATCATAATAAATTCAAGATGGCCGCCGCTACAAAATGGCGGATAATTTATGTTTTATTAATCCCATCAATATGGGTATCAAATGAAAGGGCTCAAAAAGCAGAATACAATATACTATAAAAAATTGAAATCCAAGATGGCGGCCGCTACAAAATGGCGGATAACGTAGGTTTTATCAATCCCATCAATATGGGTATCAAATGAAAGGGCTCAACAAGCAGAATACAATATACTATAAAAAATTGAAATACAAGATGGCGGCCGCTACAAAATGGTGGATAACGTAGGTTTTATCCATCCCATCAATATGGGTATCAAATGAAAGTGCTCAACCAGCATAATCAATGTACTATATAAAATTAAAATCCAAGATGGCGGCCTCTACAAAATGGCGGATAACTTAGGTTTTATCAATCCCATCAACATGGGTATCAAATGAAAGGTCTCAACAAGTAGAATACAATTTACTATGCAAAATTAAAATCTAAGCTGGCCGCCGCTACCAAATGTCTGATAACAATTTTTTAACAATCCCACCAATGTGGGTATCAAATAAAAGGGCTTGACAAGAAGAATACAGTGCACTATACAACCTCAATATTTAAGATGGGCCTTGCAATAATGAAGCACTAAATGAATTAAACAGAATGCGAATTAAAAACTAAAAACTAGAAAATAAAAATAGGTAAAAAAACTTTTTAAGTTAAACGGTTTTATGTTAAACGTACATTGCAATGTTTAAGATAAATGTACTAAAAACCAAAAAATAATAAAATAGATACAGTCGTGGGAATTATAAACATATGCATAGACTAGACTAAAATAAAACCGTGGGGCACGTCAATTGTCTACAAATTATCGACTTAATGTGCGATAGAAGAATCGTTTAATTCGTCGTTAAAATAGGCAGTTGGCCCGCAGACGGTGAGGAAATTACTTACTATTTTCTTGCTCATGGAAATTCCAATAGTTATACACTCCATGTAAATAAAAGAGATGTTTCAACTAGTTTATCGTTGGACATTCACACTGCTGGCTGGCGAGGAATCGTTTCACTGCTCGTAGTTTGTCTTTAATCGACAAAACATATGATAAAAGTACTACTCGCTCACCACTATGAAACCCTAAAACTCGCTTATAATCGAGCTTGCTAGCTTGTTTCCACATTCTAGCCCTACTTATCACACGTCCATCGTTGTCGGTTGAACAACTGCCTAATTATAGTGTAACATTACAAAACAAACATTTTAATCAACGATTGTAGACAATTGACGTGCCCCACGGTTTTATTTTAGTCTAGTCTATGCATATGTTTATAATTCCCACGACTGTATCTATTTTATTATTTTTTGGTTTTTAGTACATTTATCTTAAACATTGCAATGTATGTTTAACATAAAACCGTTTAACTTAAAAAGTTTTTTTACCTATTTTTTTTCATTTCATTTCGCTTTTGTCTTTAATTTCTCATGATGGCTTATAATAGAAGAACCGTAGACTTAGATAAGGTCAAAGTTTCTGCTGTTTTCAAAAATATTAACGAGACACCTTCTCTAATGTATACAACTTCTTTATGGTAAAAGTTAAATTTTTAAGTAAAACTGTAAACGTCACTCGCAGCGGCCTTAAATAAATTTTTGAAATTAATATACCTACTTAATATATACAAGAACAAAAATCTTGCCAGCGAAGTTCATTATTCGTAATCGAGAAAAACGAAAAGTAATTTGATCAGTTACAGATGGTCCACTTTGAGAAACTTATATTTAAGATGATATTTCACTCATTGCTCTAATCAGTGTTATTACACGTATATATTCAACCCTACAGCAAGTTTTAATGAAATATTAAAATTCATACTACAAGCCGCGATAAGAGCGCTCCCTCGCGGATGTAGCTCAGACCAATCGTCTTGATACTTTCAATTCTTACTACAGTAGGTATAATAACATTAAACATTATGTTATTAAATTATAAGGTATACCTACAATTATTTTGCTGTAAATATCGCTCTAACCAGTCAAAACCAGATAACGGGATGTGAGTGAAGGTTATTCCTCACTGTGCTTAACAGTGATGAATAAGAATAAGATTAACACATACGTATCGTTTTTTTTTTATATGAACATTCACTTTTTTTTTATCACTTAAGAATTGATTTCACAATAAACTGTATGATATATGTATGTATAGTCGTATACATGTGTACTTCGCGTTCATAATATATAAACATCCTCTGTGAGATCAATATTTTAATGTCTTTTATGCAAATGCTAAACACATTGAAGAAAAAATTTGATATTAAGTAAAATATTGATATATTTCTGTCTGTAACAATTAAAATCAATTTTATTTTCAAAGCATCAAAATCACTGAAACGCCGGACAATCTTATTCTGTTCCAAGATCAAATTGCGCTCTGAAACCTCGTTCTGTCAAAAATCACAGAATCGCAGAATGACGACGAATTTAACTAAAATCATCCGTTAACAAAGCAGATTTATTGAAATTTAGAGTGTAAATAGTAAGAAAGATAATCTAAATATCGCGGTTACAAACTGTTATTACTCTTTGTATTGTATTTTTAAACGGTTTTATTTAGCTCACCCCGTTTTTTTTATTTTTTATTATTCTTGGGTCAAATTTAGTAATTCAAATTTCACCCTCTTCCTGTCAACCGATTAATCTGAAATTTTGTATACACTTTGGATTTTGGTGACAATACAATTATGTTTATTCATTATCATTATAAATTCAAGATGGCCGCCGCTACAAAATGGCGGATAATTTATGTTTTATTAATCCCATCAATATGGGTATCAAATGAAAGGGCTCAACAAGCAGAATACAATACACTATAAAAAATTGAAATCCAAGATGGCAGCCGCTACAAAATGGCGAATAACGTTTTATCAATCCCATCAATATGGGTATCAAATGAAAGTGCTCAACCAGTATAATCAATGTACTATATAAAATTAAAATCCAAGATGGCGGCCTCTACAAAATGGCGGATAACTTAGGTTTTATCAATCCCATCAACATGGGTATCAAATGAAAGGTCTCAACAAGTAGAATACAGTTTACTATGCAAAATTGAAATCTAAGCTGGCCGCCGCTACCAAATGTCTGATAACAATTTTTTATCAATCCCACCAATATGGGTATCAAATAAAAGGGCTTGACAAGAAGAATACAGTGCACTATACAACCTCAATATTTAAGATGGGCCTTGCAATAATGAAGCACTAAATGAATTAAACAGAATGCGAAATAAAACTAAAAACTAGAATATAAAAATAGGTAAAAAAACTTTTTAAGTTAAACGGTTTTATGTTAAACATACATTGCAATGTTTAAGATAAATGTACTAAAAACCAAAAAATAATAAAATAGATACAGTCGTGGGAATTATAAACATATGCATAGACTAGACTAAAATAAAACCGTGGGGCACGTCAATTGTCTACAATCGTTGATTAAAATGTTTGTTTTGTAATGTTACACTATAATTAGGCAGTTGTTCAACCGACAACGATGGACGTGTGATAAGTAGGGCTAGAATGTGGAAACAAGCTAGCAAGCTCGATTATAAGCGAGTTTTAGGGTTTCATAGTGGTGAGCGAGTAGTACTTTTATCATATGTTTTGTCGATTAAAGACAAACTACGAGCAGTGAAACGATTCCTCGCCAGCCAGCAGTGTGAATGTCCAACGATAAACTAGTTGAAACATCTCTTTTATTTACATGGAGTGTATAACTATTGGAATTTCCATGAGCAAGAAAATAGTAAGTAATTTCCTCACCGTCTGCGGGCCAACTGCCTATTTTAACGACGAATTAAACGATTCTTCTATCGCACATTAAGTCGATAATTTGTAGACAATTGACGTGCCCCACGGTTTTATTTTAGTCTAGTCTATGCATATGTTTATAATTCCCACGACTGTATCTATTTTATTATTTTTTGGTTTTTAGTACATTTATCTTAAACATTGCAATGTACGTTTAACATAAAACCGTTTAACTTAAAAAGTTTTTTTACCTATTTTTTTTTATGCAACTAGATCGTCAAGCAAGGCTACGACTCACTGATTAGTACCGTAGCTTATAAACGTCGCAACGCCAGAAGCATCACAACCCCGATCATATCGCCAACCCCTCCAGGATCCCTGGTCTCCTTACCAAAGGAAAGAACGCAACATTGCTTGAGAACAGTATTATTTAGCTGAGATCTTGTGTAAGGTCGAGGTATAATAGTCAGGCTGCTCCAGATGTCATGCAAGATATTTCCTGCTTTGCAACTACCGCAGTTGAAATATGTTTAGTTCGTAATTCCATCGCATATCAAATTATTTTGAGTTAAAACTTCTTTGGAATCGTTGTGATTTGAAACTCGATACTACGATAATGTGTCACGATAAAGAAACAAACACACAAATGTGTGACAGAGTATGAGAATGAGACAAAACACATTACACAGTATTTTATATTCTCGGCGAATAACATCTCTCGTCTGCTATATGGTAATTCAAAACTCACACTGTAGTACAATGATACCATGTACGTATAACGTATGGTTTGAAATGTTAAACGTCAACATAAATAAGTAATACAATTCTATTCGGTTTTGTGATCAAAATGAGCAGTAAATAGCCATATTTTCGTATTGCATGCTACGAATGTTCAATGTTCGGCGCATGTTTCGACTTGTTGACAGATGGTGCTAACTACTAGTTACAATTTCTGAATCGCATTGGCAAGATTTTTGTCATGGTATTTATACTCGACTTAAATTATTTCTGATATTGATATAAAAATATATTATCACAGCGAGATTTGCTGTACGATATATTTTTATATCAGTTTATTATACCAATATTAAAATTCCTATACCAACGTATATAGGACTTGTAGGAATATTAAAAATAATTATAATTATTTTTCTTTTAATCTCTTAAAATTCTCTCTTGTCTCTCAATCTCTTTAATTTTTTTTTTCATATTTCGAAAATATAGTATTTCAAAAATATACAGTTAAAATTTAACAACGATATTTTTGGTATTACATGTTGTAAAACCTATTTCAAAGGTCAGCGCCAAAGCAGGTAGTCGAGCCGGTTGGCCTAGTCAGTAATTATATTGTTCGGCGGAGCGCATCTGCTTTGGTTTCATCACCTGAGTTATAGTAAAGGGAAATATCTTAGTTTTCAGAGCTGAAAAAACTGAAGATATTGAAGAGTTTGAAAGGACTGAGGGTATACTATATGGGGCTGGAATAGCTAGCTGATTACCGTTACTATAGTTACGATCTCTAATCTAATCTAATTTTCTTGAGAATTTCCCTGACTACAATTTTAAGCGCGTTTATCTCAAAACGACCTTTTTCTGCCTGGCAAACGGCAAAAAAAAACTACTAAGTCGATTTGTTTCAAATTTCAATATGTTATTTAATATACTAACGGCTATCGCGAAAAATAAATTTTTTACGTCGATTATTTTTTATTTATTCACATGCAAAAAATTTTCGGCCTACAAATTTCAACAACGCGCCATTTCATAAAAAAAAACACATTTAGCTTTTATTTTACTTCCTGATAGGTTTATTTTTAATGATTAAAAATCCGTTTTGATTTTTTTTTTATTTCAGACCCACAGAAAAGCTAAATCATCGCGCGCCGCTCAGGTTCTTTTTTTTAATGACACTAACTTCAATGCCATCTTTAAAATCATTAAATTATTTTTTTATTTTGTAACTAAATAGTCCTTTAAAAGTTTCAAAGTTTTAGTGGTTATATAGATTAAAAAAAAAAACTTGTAAAAACTTATGTAATTCTGACCTTCTAGTCCACCGGGTCACCTTAATAGCTATATGTCAAATAAAGTTTGTGAGAGTTACTAATCCCATGACTCAAAATTACTTCGCTATACTTACAGTTATTATAGTTTAAGAACTTAGTTATTAAGGTTAATTAAAAACTCAACTATTTACAAAAATACATACTTAGCTATAGTTTCATTACCTTAAGAAGTTAGTTATTAAGGTTAGATAACAAAGGTTTATTATTTTTTGTCACTGAGTGATTTTTTGATGTATGTTACGAGAGAATGTGAATGTACCAAATATTCTGTGTCTCGACTTGTCGATTGATGGCGCTCATCTTCGATTATAAATACTGGGTCGATGTGTTAAGATTATTATTATTGTACATATAGTCAGTTATTAACATTTGAGCATATGGAGTAAGTCATTTTGGAAATAGAAGTAATTTTTTTATGTTCCATTCCCCGTCACAGGGCGGCACGGAACTTCTAAGAACACATAACTTATAAAATTAAAATAAAGCTAATGTTAATAAAAGAAGTTGATATCTTCTTATGTCAATAGAACCAGCATCTACATTCCGAACTAATGGTGGCTTCACATTCGCTAAAACTATTTAATTGTTTTGATAATTAAAAACAGATTGTTTGTAATTTTGTTAAGGAAATTGAAATCAAGTATTTTTTAATATGAAATACCACCTTTTATTAATTTTCCGACTACCCACTTCTAACATACATAGGATTTAGGATTTACGGTGGTTACAACTCTTGAATCGCGCTGGCAAGATTTTTATTGTTATGTATATAGTCAAATGTCGTTTCAAGTATGTAATATCTTTTTCTACGTTTCCGAAAAATAACCACTTTTTGGCCTTCCGTTACACGCAAGTGTTAACGGTATTCTACTACTAACATTGTGCTGTCCGTCCGTATCACAGAACTTATCTTTGAAATAGTAGCAGATACACAGTACACACACTCTGACAACGATTATAAACATTAAGTTAACCATTACAAAAGGTCTAATAGAGGACATTTAGCTTTCGACTAAACTTTACTACAATTTAGTTTTTGCATGAGACTTCACCTACAAGAATTTATATCTTAAAAATAAATATGATAATAATAATGTCGAGATTTCATCAGTGTACATAATATTTTAGAAAAATAAAGTGATCAGTAATTGACAAGTGAAAAGGACATTTAAATAAAACTTTATTACGGTAATACAATTGAAGTCCAAAGACGTTTTAGTATTTTGGTTGCAAAATAAGACTACAACGATATCTAAATCGTCTATGTGGGTAGATGTAAAAAATGTTTATTAATATTCGGATGACAATATTTTAGTAGTATAAATAATATATAATATTGAAAATTTTGTTTAAAATTGGTATACATGGAAAGTCTTGAAATAACGTAATTTAATAATTACGGTTATTTCAATCTCTATGAATTTCGAAATTATCATAATTAGCATTATATGCAAAAATTTAAAATGTCGCCGCCGATATATATTACTTGTAAACGATCGAAGAAACGAAATGTTCGGTCAATGTTCAGCCTTGTTCACAGATGGCACTCATTAAGTTACAAATCGCGGTGACAAGATTTTGATTTTTTTTATGTATAGTGAAGTATGTGCACTTCGGACGTCCATGTACTAGCATCTGCATAGCAACTATCTAGATTATTCGTTTAGCCGTTATGATGGTGAATAATAAGAAAGTTTATATTTACATATAAACTCTAAAATAATATTTAGCTTACACGAGAACGAACTCCAGACAACCGACAACAAATTCACTTCGCGTGTTATTACTCTCAAATACATAAAACGAGTCAATTGTAAGTCGCACTTTTATAACATAAAGATCTGAACGATTCAAATATTGTGATCGAGACGGAAAACATGATAAATTATGTTTGTATTGTATTGTTATCTTTTTTGATTGATTTGTATTTACTGATCTGTATTCGATGATAAGTGACATTTATTAACGGGTGAACTGTTATTATTGTTATAATTTTAAAAAATATAAAATTCACCGACGCCTAGAGTACACAATTTTGATAATTACGACCAAATTTTGTAGCAAAGCGTCGTTCCATTGCAGCTGGAGCAAAGTGACGTAGTTCTAAGAATTTGAAAATTCAGTGTGTCATTGAGTGTCTACATGTTGATAGATCGCTCTCATCGTCGTTTACAATACCTAAATCGCGATGATAAGATTGTTATTTTTGTATATAAAGTCAATACTGATCATTTGAAACTGACATGTATGCCACACAAACTCATTCGAATGTACCAGTCATCAGTCATTAAATTTAAGCGGGTAGTCGTGAGTAATAATTGACCGTTACGTCAACACACTGTAGTTCTAAGAAGGCCGGTAGTTGTCGTTTATAAAATTTTTGTATAATTTGGTTTAAAATGTTTGAAAAATGAGGACAAAGAGGCTCTAATGTGTATGTTTAACACGTTGGAATCCCTTGTCCTATTTTCGAAATTGTCAGATTTGACTTTATACTCACAAATAAATATCTTGTTAGCGCGATTCATAGCGCCCTACCTACGCCGTACTCAGCCTACGTTGTATTACTTGTCGATGTAATTAAAGTCGGGTTTTTTTCCTTTGCGAGCAAACACAATTATTATTGAACTGAGCTTTAACATGTTTAAATCTTTTTAAATATATACCTTCTGTAAATAGTGTATATATTGTAAATAATAGATACTAAGTAAACAGCCGCTAAATTTCAAAACACTATTTTTACAGTTCCGTTGCAGTTGGTTTCAATGGAATGACAGTAATAAAACTCCACTCTGCTCATCTCACAGAGCTGTGTTCAGAAGAGTAATGGGACATTCAGAGACTACATATAGTTGAAATAGCTATAACGATAAACAATGAGCATTAACTTTGTACGCCATTTCATTGTGCAATTGTAAGTGTGATTCAGTTATTAATCTTCTCACAGCGATCCCCTATTGGTAACCGTCTGTAAGTGTCGTCTGTGACGACGTTGAATATTTGTATTAAAATTTATAATTTAAATATATCTGAAAATTGGGTGATAGTCATAACACTTGGTGCGTTACGAACTCCACGCAATTTTCAATTTTCGAAGTGATCGTAATCAACTTTACATATAAAAATAAAAATCTCGTTACCGCGATTCACAATAAGGAACCAACGATGAGTGACATCTAGTAACAAGTAGAAACATACCAGTACATCCAATATTGACTGTGCTAGATCTGCGTAACTTTATTTAAGACGAAATTTTGTACTGCAGGTGTTCATTTTTATAAAAGTATCTAATACTATCATTTTTTTTATATATATATATAACTAGGTCGACAAACAAGCGTACTGCTTACCTGATGGTAAGAGATTACCGTAGCTTATAGACGCCTGCAACACCAGAAGCATCGCAAGCGCGTTGCCGACCCAATCCCCAATCCCCCCCAGGAGCTCTGGTCACCTTACTCACCAACAGGAACACAACTCTGCTTGAAACCTCTCGTTTAAAACTAAAATTCTTAAAGATTAATTAATTAATTAATTTATTTATTTATTTCATACCTACAAGTTTACAGAGCTTTGCTCCAGACACAAGTAAGTCAATCTTAATTTAAAAAAAAACGCAAAAACACATGTATGACAAATGAAGAAAATAATGATAAATGTAGAATTAGAAATATACAATCTTATCAAAATACAATAATTAAAATTTACAATGTCAAAAAATATACCTACTCAGTTGATAATAATAAAAGAACTAAATATCAATAATTTTGTTAGGAAATTCATATTATGTAGAATTACAATATAACAATGTCAAAATAAAATATCTAGTCAAAATTTAGAATTCTGTTTATAAAAAAACATTCGTGTCAGTATATTAGATGTCAAAACGAAAAAATTAACGTCAAAATTAAAAATAATTGTGTTTGCTCGCAAACGAAAAAAAAACCAACTTCAATTACATCGACGAGTAATACAACGTATATCGACGAAAAAAACTACGCGTCAAATAACAACGCGTTATCAAAGATTACTCAAAAAGTAGTTATCAGATCTCAATAAAATTTATATGTGACCACATGACAAACATCAGCTTTCGATTTAATTAAAAATTATTAAAATCGGTACACCCAGTAAAAAGTTATTGCGAATTTTCAAGAGTTTCCCTCGATTTCTCTGGGATCCCCTCATCAGATCCTGGTTTCCTTATCATGGTACTAAACTAAGGATATCTTCTTTCCAACAAAAAAAGAATTATCAAAATCGGTACATCCAGTAGAAAGTTATGCGGTATAATGCAACGTAGGTCGACGAAAAAAGCGTCAAGTAAAAACACATTATTAGATATAACTCGAAAAGTAGTTGTTAAATCTCAAATAAATTTAAATGGGACCAATTGGCACACACCACCTTTCGATTAAAACAAAATTTGTCGAAATCGGTCTACCGGGAACCTTCTTGGGGGAAGGGATTATTAAGTGGTTCCGTTTTCGCATTCGAATAACGGACCTACAAAAATTATTATAAAAACCCCAAAAAAAAATTAACGTGGTAACAACAGTAATGAGCACTAACACAACAATAAAAATTTATCCAACGTGATTCTGCTTTCTGTCACTGACGATGAGCGCCATCTATCAACAAGTCTAGATATAAGCCAACATTCATTTGATGCGTGGTATGACGGAGCGACCAATCTCTGTACAGTTTCATTCCCGACCTGGACCATTTTTAAGAAAGTCTCTTATAATTCTAAAGCTCATGATATTGAACAATACCAGCATGTGGTGGCTTTCTGAGAGCAACACGAAAAACAAAGTGACGTTACTCTAAATTTAATATGGTGGACTTGGAAAGATGGCAGGCTAGTTTTTTTTTTTTCGGTTTACTACATTATGGGTATCAAAGGAAAGGATTTA
Source organism: Melitaea cinxia (assembly GCF_905220565.1). NCBI lineage: Eukaryota > Metazoa > Arthropoda > Insecta > Lepidoptera > Nymphalidae > Melitaea > Melitaea cinxia. Next base: position 9,240,634 of record NC_059418.1, on the reverse strand, counting down.
ATGTAGAATACCAAACAGAGAAACCTGTCCATTTGGCTTAGTGGCTTTCCATAGTGCAGAAATAGCACAGATGACATCGCCAATGTCCCTTAAAAGGGAAAAAAATACGAAAGAGATAGTTTGGTGCGGTCGATATTAGAATATTCAGTATATTTTGAAGAAAATTATAATTTCATGAGAATATCTAAAATCTTGACACCACGATGAAGTAAATGGAACCGACGATAAACGCCATCTATCATCAAGTTGAAACTTAACCGAATGGCAATGAATGTTCAGTCGTTGATTGATTGGTTACAAACACTGAATTGTGGTGGTAAAATTTTTGTTGTTGTGCATAATGTCAATTAAATAATCCTAAATTTAGAAAAAAAAATTCCTGACGTGTGATTAATGAACTCGAGTTTTTCTTCCGTTTTCAACAATTATTAAAAAACACGACATGACATATTTCCGAAATGTAGGAGGCGCGAACTGAGCATTGGGTCTCCATCTCTCACGTTACTTAGTGCGTAGATCGTTATGATTACCCGTTTAAAATATCTATACAACTTTACTTTGAATCCTAATATTTACTGTAAGTGTGTATGGTCTTTGTCATATATTGTGTCAGGCTTTTTACAACGTTGGTCGTTAGTTATTTTAAGTTCCTAATTTTTCGTTTGTACTGATATGTTCTTGTCGCGAGATTTAAGTTCTCGTATTTACTTAGTTTGAAAATTAAAAAATTAAAAATCATTTGTTTAATTTAATTGTTTATCTACAGAGGTAAATCTCGCGACAAGCTTTTATATTATATACATGGTCTAATGACATACATGACATACTTACAACCATACCACAGACATGGCTACAACCGCCAGGACAACGTGAGTTATATAATAAAACAAGTAAACACATGTCTTGTAATGAAACTGCTCAAAATTAAATTTATTAAATTATTTATTTATTAGAAATCTAAAATTAGTCAACTTTTGCGGGAAAATATCAAAAATGAGAGAACGGTATCATCGTGCAAGCGGTTCACGAACGAGACCGTTCTCCCGCATTCAAAAGTATTATAACCGACTTTATATAGAAGAAATAAAATCTTGAAACCACGATTCATTACCCGTAACAGGCCAATCAACGACTGAACATTTCTAGACATGTTCGGTGTATGTTGCAATTTGTTCATAGATGGCGCTCATGGTTCGATCAAAGCTACGTCGTTTTCTAATGTTTACGCGAATTTTACTCATTTAATGAAACAACTTTTTTCGGATTTTATCGCGGTTTATTATTATCTTTTGATTCCCGACGTTTCGGATACTTTACAGCAACCATGGTCACGGGAGGACTCACACACACCTCAGACAGTCCTCCCGTGACCATGGTTGCTGTAAAGTATCCGAAACGTCGGGAATCAAAAGATAATAATAAACCGCGATAAAATCCGAAAAAAGTTGTTTCATTAAATAAAGCTACGTCGATCAAACAAAGCGCATGTACGCTGTATGTTTCTACTTGGTAGCAGATGGCTCTCATCGAGTTACGAATCGCGGTGGCAAGGTTTTGATTATTGTGTTTATAGTCGATTATGAGAATGTCTTGCTTTGCTAGCGTTGGCTGTAGAAGCTAGCGCTAATAGTTCATAAGGGAACTCTCACTTAATTTTTTCTAGTTCCGTCACCTATCACCATGTAGGTGGAACGGAACCCTAATAGATTAACTTATACTTAAATGAGATTAATACATAAAAATTAAAATGAATCGCTTATCGTTACGACTCGCCTATACACAAAATTGTTTAACAAAACGAAAAAAAAAACCGACTTCAATTACATCGACGAGTAGTACAACGTAGATTGACGAAAAAATAGTCAAGTAACTGCGCGTTATCAAAGATTACTCAAAAAGTAGTTATCAGATCTCAATAAAATTTATATGTGACCACATGACAAACACCAGCTTTCGATTAAATTAAAAATTATCTAAATTGGTACACCCAGTAAAAAGTTATTGCGGATTTTCAAGAAGTTTCCTCGATTTCTCTGGGATCCCATCATCAGATCCTGGTTTCCTTATCATGGTACCAAACTAAGGATATCCCCTTTCCAACAAAAAAAGAATTATTCGAATCGGTACACCCAGTAAAAAGTTATTGCGGATTTTCAAGAGTTTCCCTCGATTTCTCTGGGATCCCATCATCAGATCCTGGTTTCCTTATCATGGTACTAAATTTTTGATATCTCCTTTCCAACAAAAAAAGAATTATCAAAATCGGTACATCCAGTAGAAAGTTTTGTGGTATAATACAACGTAGGTCGACGAAAAAAGCGTCAAGTAAAAACGCATTATTAGATATAGCTCGAAAAGTAGTTGTTAGATCTCAAATAAATATAAATGGGACCAATTGGCACACACCACATTTCGATTAAAAGAAAATTTGTCGAAATCGCTCCACCCAGTTAAAAGTTCTGATGTAACATACATAAAAAAAAAAAAAAAACTACAGTCGAATTGAGAACCTCCTCCTTTTTTGGAAGTCGGTTAATAAGTCACCGTATTTGGCGGTATATAAGAGTTTTAGGTTCAAAGGGATATAACTTTAGATACGCCAGTATTCATGAAAATATACTGAAAAATAAATTTGAAATTAAATACGAGATCGTTTTTAAGTCATAAAGCACGAAAAATGTTGTTGAATACTTGGAGTGATTGATTACTGAGAAAAGGATACAAATTGATAAATATCGATGTTTACGAATTTTCGACAGAGTTATATTATTTTGTATAAAAATTATTTCCGTAACTATAGCAGATAAAATAACGTAAGTAGACCAAACAACATACTTTTTTCGTAATAATCACAAAAAAGTTTAACTTGACTTATATAATTTATCACATTGGACACGGATAATATTAGTTGTGTTTTGACTCATTGATAGATAGGACTCATGATTAAATACAAAATTCTAAGTCGTGGTGGCAATGCTTTAATTACAGTATACAAAGGTAATTACCAAGTCGGTGTTTTATCTTCTTGACACTAAGGAAGGCGTGGGCTGCACTTACCTAGCTGTCAAAGTAGATATATTTTAATAATATTCATTTAACAAAATAATATAACCAAGAAAACCATTGAACCATTTGAACTGTTGAACCATTTCTCTTTCTAAATAAAAATTCTTAAAGATTAACACATTAATGACGTATGCACCTGGCGGTGCGTACGTCAGTGTGAATAATAGTAGATTAGTAGCCAAGGGATGTAAGGCATCAATTGCAGCCCGAGATATTTAGGTGTATAGTTCGCGGGTGTTGCTTACACCCGAGCTAACTATTCTGCTTTACATCTCGATTGTGAGGTAAGTAGAAAAAAACCGGCTTTACCGCCTTTTTTCATTAAAAAGAATCAAGTAAAGAACTTTTTAGTTTTTTTTTCAAGATCGAAATTGAGCTTCGCCGTTCGATATTTAAAATTGATGACTATTATACTCACACGTAGACAAGGCTGAATAGCAAAGCGATCTCTTTGGTCATTGGGCTGAATGCATGTCTATTGCCAGTGTGATGGTTAGATGTAGGCGAACTTTTTGAAAGAAAGAAGTGTTTTTTTTAATTATTTACAGCCCTAGGGCTTTTCTAGCTACATTATTACCCTAGAGCGTTAATTAGTCACCCACAAGCCCTATTTGGAGGTAATAAGAACCTACTTACCGAACATGAGAGATGTAAATAGGATTTATAATAACAATAAGTAAGGTACATTTACTTGAAGCTGTTTACGCATAGTGGGGGAAGTAAGGTATAAATGGGGTAGTTGTGAATAGTATGATTTGGCAGTATAACTTTAAATACTCTAATATCCAGTTTTTATATATGTATATAGTTTCTATATATATAGCTTTGTTTAGAAGAGTAACGGGACATTCAGAGACTACATATACTTGAAATAGCTATAACGATAAACACTGATCAATAATTTTGTAAAGGCGTGTGATTCAATTATAAATCTTCTCACAGAAATCCAGTATTGGTTACCGTCTGTAAGTGTCGTCTGTGATGACGTTGAGTATTTATTTTGAAATTTATAATTTACATATTTGCGAAAATTTGGAGTGCAGAATAACGATGCGTTATGCGGCACTCCAAGATTTTCAATTTTCGAAGTGATCGTAATTAACTTTACATATAAAAATAAAAATCTCGTCACCGCGATTCACAATAAGCAACCAACGATGAGTGCCATCTAGTAACAAGTAGAAACATACCAGTACATCCAATATTGACTGTACTAGATCTGCGTAACTTTATTTAAATCAATGTATAATAGTAAACGTAGTTATATAATACAATATTCGTAAAGTTAAACGGTAGTAGATATATGGTCGAATTTGTCGAATATGTTTTGTAATCGTTCCAATTTGTTTAACAGTTGGTGAGATAAATCGATATAAACAATGTCAGTATATATATTGTGATATTAAATAAAACAACCAACACACACACACACACACAACAGACAGAGGGTCAAAATTTTTGTTACGTAAATACTGTTTCAGTTAAAGTCAACGACACAAAGCTCACTAGTAATGTCATTAAAGCGTAATATATTTAGTTGCGTTTAATCACAACTATTACACGCGTTCTAAGTGTTTTTAATTCCAAAAATATCGACGTTTATTATAAAATATGTATTTAAAAATTAATTTATGCTACAAGTTTTAAGGCCTGTTGTGATGAAAGTTAATGTTCGCCATGTTTTGGTTATAAATTTCTGTTAATGCCGAGTGTGCGCGGAAATCCAAAGCGTGTTGAAAGTTTTCTAAAAGTTGTTACTGTTTTACATTAATGGCCAAACATTCTTTCTAGTAGTTATTTAACGTTACTAGCATGAATCTCAAGCCAAACACTCGAAGTTATCACAGTTGACTTTACACACAAAAACAAAAATCTATCCACCGCGATTCAGTTTTTGCAGCTCGACGATCAGCGCCATCTATCAAAAAGAAGAAACCTATAGCGAACACTTGTTTTGTACGAACCTTCATTAGAGATCATTCGACTATAGTTCATTTCATTCTAAATCTCCAAAACGTGTATTGTAAGGGAATGATAATTCACTGCAGAATTCGTTCTTAGAACTAGAGAGAAGTAAAAAAAACAATTAACAATAATTATAATTTCATCGAAGTCATTACTGTAAGTGGTTATATTATAAGTTTATGTTCGACTCTTCAGCAAGTTTCGATTAAATATTAACATTGACACTACGAGCCGCGATCAGCGCGCCCCCTCGCGGATGTAGCTCAGACCTAACGTCGTGATGTTTTACAATTTCTAAACTGAATTATAAAGTTATACGAAGGAAAACGATACTTTGACTTGATTTCTTTATATTTAAATTTATAAATTTAACATCGCGTTCAACCTGTAATTTTCTACTGCTAAGCATAGGCTCTAAGCTCTTTCTCCGTGTAGGAGAACGATAGAAGTTTAATCCATCACGCTGGTCTACTGCAGGTTGGTGGATTTACTTCCTACTATGAGTAACGATTGCTATGAGGTATTTATGATAACAACCGGGACCGAAGCTGACCACTGAGAGACCCACAAGGATAGACATCCGAACCGGAAAGAAATATTTGTACAAATACAACTATAACCAGAAAACCATCGATGTTTGAGGTTAACACTCACACACCCCCCCCCCCCACTCATACACCAGGGCGGTTGTTTTAAATTCAACATATACCCAAGTAATTTAAAGGAAAACTAAAAAATTTTCCTTCTCTTCAGCTCGGACTACAGCTTGTGTACATCTCAACTTGTATAGAACAAATCATATTAAAGGCTTGCCTCGTGATACAGACGAATGACGTTGATTTAGTACAATAGCTAGTTAAGGCTATGAGCGCATTGAAATCTAAAACTTCTTTGAAATGTTAAAAACTGGAAACTGAAGACCCAGATGTAAGTGATACAAGAGGGTATTTTGTTCCCCAATATTCGAAATGATCATAATTGACTTTATGTACAACAATAAAGACCTTGTCATCGTGATTCGTCATTTGTAACTGACGAGAAGTGGCATCAACGACAAGCGAAACTGAATCGATTGTTAATAGATGGCACTTATCGTCGTTTATAAATCCTGAACCGCGATGACAAGATTTTTGTTAGTATACATAAAGTTATTGACTGCATCATTACCGCTATATCTGTGTCTGTGACCAGATTCTTTGTGCAGTTTTTACGTTTGTGCAATTTTTGGAGTTCCTAACCCCGTAACAGGGCGTGACGGAACTATATGTGTGTAGCTATAGGTCTCCGTTGTGCTTCCGTATCACTGATATATAGTTGGAGCCGTGACAAGTTAATACTTTTTTACTTTGAATTGAATTATTCTCTATAATATAATAATATAATTAAATAATATAATTAATAATAATAATTTTATTTCGAAGTTATTAATTATGATTGATTGTTCGATCTTCTACTACTAATATAAACTCTTATTTTTAGTTCGATTAGCTATAAAAGCGTGTTTTTTTAGTATATTTTATAAGTTCCAAGGTAGTAGTGGAACTGTGTTATCCCTTTTACGACACCCACGGGAAGAGAGGGGGTGGCTATATTCTTTACTGCCATAACTACCACAGCACATGCTTTATTTATATACAAGTTATTATAATTACTTATAACTTCCTTTAGATGAAGTCGGATAAGCAAAGGTAATAATCGGATACGATAGATTTAAACAATTTTGTGATAATTTCTTGCCTCTTTCAAACTTCCATTACTTGATATGTTTCGTAATATCTACCCATAGTGTAATTAATAGGAAATACTCCCGCAGAGAGGAAGAAGTCCTGCAGTAACATGGGCTGTAATTGTGTAACTGTGTCTCGGTCCGACTTATTAGTATCGACTTATCGAGGCAGTCATAACTGAAAATTAGTGTTTCGTGTATCAAAACTTAACTACTTGATCATTTTGTGTCTACTTACGTTTTATTTATTACTTGTCGATGTAATTAAAATCGGTTGTTTTGTCATTTGTGAGCAGAGACAATTATTGTTTAGTGATAAATTTCTGTTAAAGCTGCGAGTGCGCGGAAGTATATGTTGACAGTTTGTTAAAAGTTGTTACTGTTTTATAATGAGAGCTTATGTTCAAACTTGTAATATTTCAGCATTACTAGTTTGAACCGCCAGCCGAATTTTCGGAATTATCACAGTTGATTTTACATACAAAAATAAAAATCTTACCACCGCGATCTAATATTTACTACCACCAATCAACAACCGTACATTCGTTGGCATTCGGTTATGTTTGGACTTGTTGATAGATAGCCTTCACCTTCGGCTTCATAATTAACCGCTAAATTTCAGAACACTATTTGTGCAGTTTCGTTTCCCAAAGGTTTCAATGGAACGACAGTAATAAAACTCCACTCTGCTCATCTCACAGAGCTGTGTTTAGAAGAGTAACGGGACAATCAGAGACTACATATAGTTGAAATAGCTATAACTATAAACACTGATCATTAACTTTGTATTCCATTTTATTGTGCAATTGCAAGTGTGATTCAATTATTAATCTTCTCACAGCGATTCAGTATTGGTAACCGTCTGCAAGTGTCGTCTATGATGACGTTGAATATTTGTTTTGAAATTTATAATTTAAATATTTGTGAAAAATTGGGTGAAGGTGATAACACTTGATGCGTTATGACCTCCACGAAATTTTCAATTTTCGAAGTGATCGTAACCAACTTTACATATAAAATAAAAATCTCGTCACCGCGATTTAAAATAAGCAACCAGCGATGAATGCCATCTAGTAACAAGTAGAAACATACGCGTGCACCCAATATTGACTGTGCTTGATCTGCGTAACTTTATTTAAGACGAAATTTTGTACTGCAGGTGTTAATTTTTATAAAAGTATCTCATACTATCATTTTTGTTATATATATAACTAGGTCGACAAACAAGCGTACTGCTCACCTGATGGTAAGAGATTACCGTAGCTTATAGACGCCTGCAACACCAGAAGCATCGCAAGCGCGTTGCCGACCCAATCCCCCCCCCCAGGAGCTCTGGTCACCTTAACCACCAACAGGAACACAACTCTACTTGAAACCTCTCGTTTAAAACTAAAACTCTTAAAGATTAATTAATTAATTAATTTATTTATTTCATACCTACAAGTTTACGGAGCTTTGCTCCAGACACAAGTAAGTCAATCAAAATTTAAAAAAAAAACGCAAAAACACAGGTATGACAAATGAAGAAAATAATGATAAATGTAGAATTAGAAATATACAATCTTATCAAAATACAATAATTAAAATTTACAATGTCTAAAAATATACCTACTCAGTTGATAATAATAAAAGAACTAAATATCAATAATTTTGTTAGGAAATTCATATTATGTAGAATTACAATATAACAATGTCAAAATAAAATATCTAGTCAAAATTCAGAATTCTGTTTATAAAAAAACATTCGTGTCAGTATATTAGATGTCAAAACGAAAAAATTAACGTCAAAATTAAAAAAATTAAAATATTACTAATGTCAGGATTAAATTATACAATAGAATAAATTTATAACGTACAAAGATATTTGTAGCTATTTTTTCAAAAAACAGAGATCTTATCGGCAAATAAGTCTATGTCCTCACAATGAGTGAGCAAATCGCTGATCAAATGTAGTGCGCGTATTGTTGGGGCGTGTGCCGCGTACCGCGTGCGGATAGCTGTACCTTTTGAAAATTCTTGATAATTTATTTGTATTAAAATTAAACAAAAAGTTTAAAAGTAAAGATTGGGGGAGGGATTAAGAAGGGGTTCCGTTGTCGCATTCGAATAACGGACTTACAAAAATTATTACAAAAACCCAAAAAAAAATTAACGTGGTAACAACAGTAATGAGCACTAACACAACAATAAAAATTTATCCAACGTGATTCTGCTTTCTGTCACTGACGATGAGCGCCATCTATCAACAAGTCTAGATATAAGCCAACATTCATCTGATGCGTGGTATGACGGAGCGACCGATCTCTGTACAGTTTCATTTCCGAACTGGACCTTTTTTAAGAAAGTCTCTTATAATTCTAAAGGTCATGATATTGAATAATACCAGCATGTGGTGGCTTCCTGAGAGCAACTCGAAAAACAAAGTGACGTTACTCTAAATTCAATATGGCGGACTTGGAAAGATGGCAGGCTAGTTTTTTATGGTTTACTACATTATGGGTATCACAGCAAAGGGTTTAATGTAATACCAAACAGAGAAACATAACATAACAATATAACAATACACTTTATTGTACAACAATACAGAAATAATACATATCAGATTGATTTTAACAGCGGCCTTATCGCTGAAAAGCGACGTCTTCCAGGCAACCTAGGGGCAGAGGATATGGTATTGTGTCGCGTGTACAAATTGAGACATAAACGTTTGAATATATTTACTTAAACACATATAACATACATACATACATACACAGATACATAAAGACATACATACATACATACATACCTGATCACATACATACATAGAAACCTGTCCATTTGGCTTAGTGGCTTTCAATAGTGCAGAAATAGCACGGATGACGTCGCCAATGTCACTTAAAATAAAAAAAAAAAAACACGAAAGAGTTAGTTTGGTGCGGTCGATATTAGAATATTTAGTATATTTTGAAGAAAATTATAATTTCATGAGAATATCTAAAATATTGACACCACGATGAAGTAAATGGAACCGACGATAAACGCCATCTATCGTCAAGTCGAAACTTAACTGAATGGCAACGAATGTTACGTCGTTGATTGATTGGTTACAAACACTGAATTGTGGTGGTAAGATTTTTGTTGTTGTGCATAATGTCAATTAAATAATTCTGAATTTAGAAAAAACAATTCCTGACGTGTGATTAATGAACTCGAGTTTTTCTTCCGTTTTTAGCAATTATTACAAAACACGACAAGACATATTTCCGGAATGTAGGAGGCGCGAACTGAGCATTGGGTCTCCATCTCTCATGTAACTTTGTGCGTAGATCGTTATGACTACCCGTTTCAAATATCTATACAACTTTACTTTGAATCTTAATATCTATGTAAGTGTACGAGTATATGGTCTATGTCATATATTATGTCAGGCTTTTTACAACGTTGGTAGTTAGTTAAGTTCCTGATTTTTCGTTTGTACTGATATGTTCTTGTCGCGAGATTTAAGTTCTCGTATTTACTTAGTTTGAAAATTTTAAAAATTAAAAATCAGTTGTTTAATTTAATTGTTTATCTATAGAGGTAAATCTCGAGACAAGCTTTTATATTATATACATGGTCTAATGACATACATGACATACTTACAACCATACTACAGACATGGCTACAACCGCCAGGACAACGTGAGTTATAGAATAAAACAAGTAAACAAATGTCTTGTAATGAAACTGCTCCAAATTAAATTTATTACATTATTTATTTATTAGAAATCTAAAATTGGTCAACTTTTGCGGGAAAATATTAAAAATGAGTGAACGGTATCATCGTGCAAGCGGTTCACGAACGAGACCGTTCTCCCGCATTCAAAAGTATTATAACCGACTTTATATAGAAGAAATAAAATCTTGAAACCACGATTCATTACCCGTAACAGGCCAATCAACGACTGAACATTTCTAGATATGTTCGTTGTATGTTGCAATTTGTTCATAGATGGCGCTCAAGGTTCGATCAAAGCTACATCGATCAAACAAAGCGCATGTACGCTGTATGTTTCTACTTGGTAGCAGATGGCACTCATCGAGTTACAAATCGCGGTGGCAAGGTTTTTGTTATTGTGTTTATAGTCGATTATGAGAATGTCTTGCTTTGCTAGCGTTGGCTGTAGTAGCTAACGCTAATAGTTCATAAGGGAACTCTCACTTAATTTTTTCTAGTTCCGTCCCCTATCACCATGTAGGTGCAACGGAACCCTAATATATTAACTTATACTAAAGTGAGATTAATAATAAAAATTAAAATGAATCGCTTATCGTTACGACTCGCCTATACACATAAGTCACCGTATTTGCTGGTATATAAGAGTTTTAGGTTCAAAGGGATATAACTTTAGATACACCAGTATTCATCAAAATATACTGAAAAATAAATTTGAAATTAAATACGAGATCGTTTTTAAGTCATAAAGCACGAAAAATGTTGTTGAAAACTTGGAGTGATCGATTACTGCGAAAAGGGTACAAATTGATAAATATCGATGTTTACGATTTTTTGACAGAGTTATATTATTTTGTATAAAAATTATTTCCGTAACTATAGCAGATAGAATAACGTAAGTAGACCAAACAAAGTCCTTTTCTTTCTCTAACAATGCCCATCACAAAAAAAGTATAACTCGACTTATATAATTTATCACTATGGGCATAGATATTATCCGTTGTGTTTTCACTCGTTGATAGATAGGACTCATGATTAAATACAAAATCTAAATTGCGGCGGGAAGATTCTTATTACAGTATACAAAGGTAACGAAGTCGGTGTTTTATCTTCTTGACACCAAGGAATCCGTGGGTTGCATATTTTAATAATATTCATGTAACAAAATAATATAACCAAGAGAAAATGGACCAGTGTATTAATATTACGTTGAGCCATTTCTCGTTCAAAACTAAAATTCTTAAACATTCATATATTAACGACGTATGCACCTGGCGGTACGTTAGTCAGTGTGATTAAACGAGCTTCATAATAACAAGATATACTCGTGAGTAAGGTACATTGACTTGAAGTTGTATACGCATAGTGGGGGTAGTACTATTAAATGGGGTAGTTGTGAATAATATGATTAGTACTTACGTACTTTAAATGTTTTAATATCCAGTCCCTACATTCAAAAGACGATTTGTTTTAATTATAAACATTAATAAGCTTAAAATAAATTGTTGATTTGTAAAATATTGCGTACAATAAAGTAATAAATAAATAAACATAAAAATCACAATTTGGTTTCCTCGTTACAATATTACGAGTGATGATAATTGTACAACATCGAATGAATCACAATTTCATCTGTTTCCGTACATATTGATAATCGTAGTAAAAGTTTCGTCTTAAGTCGTGATAGTTCGGAGATCAGCAAATAAGTAGCATCAAATGACTGGTGTAAGATTCTTCTTGTTGATAGATGGCGCTCATTGTCAGTTGCAAATACTGACTCACGATGGCAAGATCACTATTACAGTGTATATAGTTACTTGAGATTATTTCGGACATCGCAACACACCTACAGCTTAGGTCCTATTTTTGGAGTTCTCTACCCCGTAACAGGCCGTAGGAACTTAATATTACTAAAACTCACCTGTACGTCGTTGTCACAGGACTGTCTTTAAAACTGTACAATATTAAAATATTACTCGTTCAACGTAAAGGGTTGTGTTCGTTTGTTGGTTATTTTAAAAATACAACCTTTTTAACCGACTTCAAAAATCGCGGTTCAGTATTTGTAACTGACATAAATTTCAAATACTTTTTTCGTAGTTTCTGAGTCTTTGACGCAAGTTTCAACTTGTTTTTGATGGTAGTCGCTGTTAGTATCAAATCTTGAGTCTGACCCAAACACGCTTACATCATCGTGATTTCTAACCAATACACTTTGAATGAAGATATTTCTTATTTATCTTGACTAACCCGTTGGCGCAGTTTGTAGGGACCCTGCTTTCTGCTCCGAGGGTTGTGGGTTCGATTCTCACCCCAAGTCTGGGTGTAATATAAATATTTGTTTGTGTATTTATATTTCTATTATTTATAAGTAAGTTTATCGAAAAAAAAATGTAGCTATACCAGTCGGCTGTTATCTATGACACAAGCATTAAGTTGCTTACTTTAGGAACAGACGACCGTGTGTGTATTGTGTAGATATTTATTATATATAAAGAAAAAAACTACTTAACATTAAGATAATTACTACAAATTCTATACATTAAAACGTACAGTCGACTAATATTTACATTCGCCCTCGCTCGGTATTTCTAGTTCCAGCGTTCTATGCACTTATTTACCTATATCGAGAGTAACAAGCTTTTGTTTTACAAAATAATTAGCAACTAAATCAAAAATTCAATAAGGCCTCACCACCCAACACAACTCAACACATAAGACTTCACCCATCCCATGGCCGAAAGGGGAAATACAACTATATTATTGACCTCAAATATTTCTAAAAATACAAGTTTTTGCTGGAATCTTAATTAAAACTACAACCATTAGCATTATATAATATATCGTGTAAGGACGGCACAGCTAAAATAATTTCATGGGTTATCCACAAGTGTGACGCCTGATGAGAAATTGAATAAATAAACGTATGTTTTGTAAGGGAAACTGATTTTTATTTTTAGTCGTGTCAATCTTAAGACATACCTTGTTGGAATTTTTTCAATGCTGTTAAAAATTCGGAAAGAGGAATTCGTTGACGAAGAGTAAGCATGTAAGGTTTACTCTTCATCACCTAATTCCTGTTTTCGAAATGATCATAATTGGTTTTATATACAATAAGAAAAATCTTGCCACCGCGATCTATTATTTGTACCTGTCGATCTCGATACGATATAAGTAATTAGTTTCATTTGAACTTCTGAGCGATCGGAAATCTAAAACGTTTTAAAAATGTTTAAAAATGGATTTAGCTGTCAGGCATACAGGTAAAAATTGGTAAGCGTTGTAATCCTTACTAATCTTCACCTGTGTGCAGTTTTCAAAATGGTCTTAAATGGTTTTATATACAATAAGGAAAATCTTGCCACCGCGATTCATTATTTGTACCTGCCGATCAGCGCCATCTACCGACAAGACGAAACATACTCGAACATTTACTATTCTGTGGGTAGCTCTAGTGGGTAGACAGAGGCTACTGCTGGCATTGAAATACACAGGCCGAACACGGGCAGCAGCCCAGCACCAGCACATGAGTGCGCGCTGGTTTTGACGTGAATTTGTGGAGGCCTATGTGAGGATATTGATAGTTTCTGAAATAATTGAATTTATAGTTTTAGTGCAACTTATCACGTTTTAAGTTCGCAGGAAGCAAACTGGCATTTTACCAGACGTTGAATATTCATTGCCGTTGTATGAATTTGTTTGTATTTTCAGCAATAGAGGAGACAAAGAACGTCGTAACTTATGTCCTAATAACAAGACACGGGTAACATAGCGACAAGGGTCGACTGTTCTGGTTATATAGCTCCGTTGTGTCCGTCATTTAACGGAGCTACAAAACTCTGAAATTATTTTCTAAAGATTTGGACACCCTAAGATATCTTTCATTCTATTATCAGCTCGGTGAAGGTCAATTAAATTCGGATCTTCTACTAATGTTTTCAATTGATTCTTAATAGATGGCACTTATCGTTTATAGATACTGAATCGCGATGACAAGATTTTTGTTAGTATACATATATTTATTGACTGCATCATTACCATTATATCCGTGTCTGTGACCGGATTATTGTGTGCCGTGCATTATTGTGCAATTTTTGGAGTTCCTAACCCCGTAACAGGTCGTGACGGAACTATATGTGTGTAGCTCGAAGTCTCCGTTGTGCTTCCGTGTCACAGAGATATAGTCGGAGCCATGACAGGTTAATACTTTATTTAAGCAGAGTAAGGATCGTTGTTTAATATTACAATCAGTAATAACAATTGCCATCTTAGTGCGTGAACTTATTAAAATGTTGGACTTACTCTTGACGTTGAAAAAAGACAACTTATTATTTATATTTATTCAGGTTAATATAAACATATTGAATTATTAAACATTAGGGTTAAAAGAAGGAGGCACTCGATTCGACTGACGACTAACTTTTAACCGACTTCAAAAAAGAGGAGGTTACTCTATTCGACCGCATATATTTTTCAACCGACTTTAAAAAAAGGAGGTGGTTACTCCATTCGAGCGTATATATTTTTTAACTGACTTCAAAAAAACAGAAGGTTACTCAATTCAACCGTATATATTTTCAACCGACTTCAAAAAAGAAGGAGGTTACTCAATTCGACCGTATATTTCTTTTTTATGTATGTTTGGGGATAACTTCGTCGTTGTGTCGTGGAGTAATCTTTGATAATGCGTATTTACTTGACTATTTTTTCGTCTACCTACGTTGTATTACTCGTCGATGTAATCGAAATCGGTTTTGTTTCATTTGCTAGCAAACACAATTATGTTTTGTTAATATATTATATATTTATGCTGTGTGGTTACGGCATCAAATAATATAGCCATCCTTTCTCTTCCCGTGTGTGTCGTAAGAGGCGACTAAGGGATAGCATCCTTGGAACTTGTAAAGTCGACCGATGGCTCGATAACCATCTAAGTGATGGCTATGAAATACACAGGCCGAAGACGCAGCAGCGTCAGCGGCAACACACATGAGTTCGCGCCATATTTGATATATACTGTATACAGTAAAAAATGTAACAAATGTATATATTTCCGTTTGGTATCATCTAGCGAAAGATAACCTTTGTCTTGTAGGTGAAATCCTGTCTTAATTCTGGCGTAAATTTTAAATAGAGAAATAATTTATTAATTTTTAATAAACATTAAATTTAATCAGTTTGAGATTTCATTTTCATACTATTTTATTGTATCATTTGTGTGTCGGTAGTTGAAAAGTAAATTACAAATCTACCGACACAAGTTATAATTTTCTGTTGTGATTATCTCCTTAAGATTTTATTTCATTGCATTCCTTTTTTTTTTTGCTTTAATTTCGTGTTATGTCTAGTAACAGGAGAACCGTAGACTTAACTAAAAACAAACTCAATCTAATGTCACCCAACTTCTTTATGGTAAACACGTAAATTTATAAGTACTCATAAATATTTTGGTTGCAAAATAAAAGTAACTGTGTGGCTACGGTACTAAAGAATATCATAGATCGATCATAATTGATTTTATACACAAAAATAAAAATCTTACCACCGCGATTCATTATTTGTACATGTCGATCAGCGCCATCTATCAACAAGACGAAAAATACTCGAACATTTGTAACAACTGTGGGTAGCTCTAGTAGGTAGACAGAGGAGACACGGATGGACAGACTGTGGAGTTCATGGTATAGGACTCCGTTGACATATGAGGTTAAATAAAGTTAAAAAAAAAAAAAAGTTTGGTTTATTTCGCATATCAAAGTAATGTTCGTAAAAATCTCAGTTGACTGTAGACGAGTAACTTAATTAATGTCTTACTTCCACGAGCTTCATATAGCACAAGTACTATACTATATATAACTATAACAGTGTATATAGTTACATGAGATGACTTCGGACATCACAACGCAACGACAGTCTATTTGCTATTTTGAAGTTCTCTAAGGACAGGACTTAAGAACTTGTTACTACATATTATAAAACAAAGTCGCTTCCCGCTCTCCGTCTGTCACTATGTATGCTTAGATCTTTAAAACTTTGCAACGGATTTTTTTAATAGATATAGTGATTCAAGAGGTATGTTTATATGTATAATACATGTGTAATAATTTTTATTAATTTACCAGTAATTTACGATAAATTGTATTATTTCATTAAAACTTATCATTATTATTAATTTAGTATTAAATATTGTGAGAATCTGGCGACTAAATTAATTTTCATTTAATTAAAGAAGTTATCAACATCAGTGACACCTACCATCGATCGATCGATCGAAATCAAAGCAATGCGTTATTCCGTCACAATCAGAGCAAAGTCACGTAGATTGAAGTATCATTCTACGTATTGATAGATGGCGCTCTTCGTTGGTCTAAGAATACTGAATCGCGGTGACGACATCGTTTAATTGAATCTGAAAATTTCGTTGCGATTACAGCTGGGGGCGTCAAAAACAATGTTACATTAAACATCAATAATTTTGCTAGTTCCTTACCACGTCACAGTGTGTAACGAAACCCCCATAACTAAGACTTCGCTTTCCTATGTCAGAGATCTGGAAACACACCTGTATGGCCCATAAAGACATTTGTCATGAGTGAAAGAAGGAGCGGGAAGACTGGCGACTACAAACTGCGCCCACGGGGTTGTCTATGAGATATAACCACAAATAAAAGCAAAACGAAGTCAATGTTAATAGTTTGTAACCTCAGGACATTTTTTTTTTACCAAAACCAAATAAAGTTAGGGTATCCATTCCACTGTATTTTTGTTTGTTACCAGAGAACTTTGTACTGGGTTGACCGATTTCGATGATTCTTTTTTTAATCGAAACGTGGTGCTTATAATGTGTTCTCGTTTAAATGAGATCTGACAAGAATTTTTTGAATTATCTCTAATTTTTGTTTATTTATTTATTTCATATGATACACCAGCGATATACTGTATAGTCATTAATAATTATTATTACACAGTTGTCTAGTCCGAGTGCAGTTACCATTACAGGTGTGCACAACATTAGGTAAAATTTGTTCGGTTAAAACAATGAATCAATCAGCAAGCACACACTATAAATAAAACATTAACAATTTTATTGCTTAGATTAATTACACAAAACAATACGCTTCAGCCTGTAATATCCCACTACTGGGCATAGGCCTCTTTCCCCATGTAGGAGGATCAGAGCTTAATCCACCACGTTGCTCCAATGCGGGTTGGCGGATATATTCCCTACTATGAGTAACGATCGCTATCAGGCGTACTTGATAACAACCGGGACCGACGGTTTAACGTGCTCCCCGAGGCACGGTGGGGAAACCCACAAGGACTGCACAAACACTACGGCAAACGCCTGTATGGCCAATACAGATGTTTGTCATGTGCGGGGATCGAACCCGCAACCGCCAGCGCAACAGGTATAATCCATGGCTGTAACCGTTGCGCCAACGCGGCGTCACAAAACAATACTACACAAAACAATAATAATAATAAATAGCAAATATTTAATTAAAAATTCTTGCATTACAGAATTTATAAAGAAGAAAATAATTTCTAATATATTTATACAGATTGTCATTAATTAGAGAGTTATGTATTGATCAATGCTATCATTGATATCATCATATCAAATAAATTATTACGATTACAAGTCAAATATACATGCAAATATATTATTTTCTTAAAACTAAACAAATTGTCATGAAAATGTCAATGTCAGGGCCAGTTAAATTATTATAAGCCTTAATTATTCTATTGATTGGGAAGAATCGGCCTAGATTAGTCTTGGAGAAATTTGGAATTAAGGTTTTTTGTTGAGAATGTCTAGGTATACGTCGCTGGACATTGATGCCTATCTGATGAAGCAAGTCAGGGGAATCCAAGTTATTATGAACAATTTTAAACAGTTAACTTCAGTTACTTCTCTTCGCTTTTCGAGGGAATTTGATTTAAAATGTGTCAAGCGAGCGTCGTAGTCGGCTCTGTGAGGACTTGTATAGTCTTTGAAGGCCAGATACCTCGTAAAAGAGCGCTGCACCTACTCTATCCTATTGACATGCGTTCTGTAGTGCGGGTTCCATGCCGAGACTGCGTACTCAAGAATGCTACGTTCTAGTGCATTATAGAACCTGTTGATGCAGTCAGCTCTTTTAAAATTGGCAGCTAGAAATGACTATTTACTTGACTACATCTACTTACGTTGTATTACTGGTCGTTGTAATTGAAATCGGTTTTTCGTTTATAAGCAAACAAATGGGTGAATAAATAAGTCACGTTAAAATATTATTTTTATCATAGAAGTCAATTCTGTGCATTTCTACTTTGATTTAATCTTTGAATAATTCGATTTAATATTGTAACGATTCTAATACGTGTGCCGTCCCTCGACCAATAGCAATGCAGTATGTGACAATATCTTCACGCAATGTCTGTTGGAGGGAAATCGTTGACGTAAGCGTGTTTGGATTCCGTTTTGAATTAGCTAGCGAAAGATAGCTGTGGTCTCGTAGGTGAAATCTTGTCTACATTCTGTCGTAAATTTGTAATTGAGAAATAATTTTTTAATTTTTAATAAAAACTAAATTAAAGCAAATTGAGATTTCACTTTCATAGTATTCTAGTGAGTCATTTTTATGTGACGATAGTTTAAAAGTAAATTACTAATTTACCGACACAAGTTATAACTCTTTGTTGTAAATACCTCCATTAGGTCTTTATTTCATTTCGTTTTTTGCTTTAAGAAATTAAAGTTAAAGAAGTCTCCTGTTACTAGACATAATACGAAAGAGAACCGTAGACTTAACTGAGGTCAGAGTTTCTACTGTGTAAATGTAAATAATGGATACTAACATAAGTAAATAACTGCTAAAATTCAAAATACTATTTTTGCAGTTTCCTTTCGCAAAGATTTCGAAGGAACGACACCAATAAAACTCCGCTGTCTGTTCGTCACACAGAGCTGTGTTTAGAGAGTAGTGGAACATTCAGAGACAATGTACAGTTGAAATTACTATAACGATAAACAATGAGAAATAACTTTGTTCGCCATTTCATTCTGTAATTATTAGTGTAATTCAATTATTAATCTTCTCACAGCGATTCGGTATCGATGACCGTCTGTAAGTGTCGTCTGTGACAACGTTGAATATTTGTTTTAAAATTTATAATTTAAATATTTGCGAAAATTTGGGGAGCGTATAGCGATTGATGCGTTATAAACTCCCCAAGATTTTCACTTTTCGAAGTGATCGTTATCAACTTTATTTATAAAAACAAAATCTCGTTACCGAGATTCAAAATAAACAACCAACGATGAGTGCCATCTAGTAACAAGTAGAAACATACCAGTACATCCAATATTCACTGTGCTTGATCTGCGTAACTTTATTTAAGACGAAATTTTGTACTTTGAGTGTCAATTTTTATAATACTATTTTTGTTTTAGTTTCTTTATTCACGAATGTCGGTGACGTGTCACGTGTGTCATCCACTCGACCATCTGTCTTGAATGTGTTCGCTTTAGTTTCATACCTACATGTTGTTCTTTTGATTTCAAATGTACCTGTAACAAACAAATCTATTGTCAATAAAAGTTTAAATACAAAAATGAAAATGATTAGAGCATTTTACAAAATGTAACAATGGTTTTCAAATTTTGAAATGAACATATAATCTATAATTAGAACGTAAATATAACAGGTCGAATTCTGTTAACAAACATTGAAGAAATTGCGAACTATTTTACACTGTTTGATACCCAACGCTCGTTAAAAATCCTAATCTTTTATATTTGTGGAGTTATACTCGGTGCAGTCCTACCCTCTAACAAAGGAACCGCCGGCCTCACCAACCCTTTGTCGTCCGAATTAACATTTAAACAAGATATAAGGGATGGTACGCGTCAGTTCATCGATAACTGAGATTATACTCGGACTTGAAATAGTGTTCATTAAAATATACTTATTAAACTCATTTTTCGTTAATCTTTCACTTCTAAAGTGATTTATCTTCTATAATAGAATTAGTAGAATTGTAAATCGAGAAAGTTCTATTTCTAACTCGTAAAGTAAGTTATATATTTAAGATCGTATTTATTAATATTTAACAATCTGTCTGTACGCGTGACTCCATTCACATTATCATCCATTTCATTGAGCCTGTTAGATAAAATGTGTATGCCAGCTTTATATCGGCTCATCTTAAGAGCTTGGATGAATAAAGAATTACCAAACAAATGCAAAAAACTTTGGTGTATAGACCACCTACCATCTCAGTCATTTCCAGCTATCTATAAACCTCACTATGACTGTAGATCTAGAAAACGTATGTGCCATTTTATGTCTTCTTTTACTGTAACTGAAAGATAGATAAATAATTATAAGAAAATAATTGTGTTTGCTGGCAAACGAAAAAAAAAACCAACCTCAATTACATCGACGAGTAATACAACGTAGATCGACGAAAAAATAGTCAAGTAACTACGCGTTATCAAAGATTACTCAAAAAGTAGTTATCAGATCTCGATAAAATTTATTTTTGACCACATGATAAACATCAGCATTCGATTAAATTAAAAATTATCAAAATCGGTACACCCAGTAAAAAGTTATTGCGGATTTTCAAGAGTTTCCCTCGATTTCAATAAACCGAAAAAATATTTTATATCTATGAAATATGAAAAGGTCAGAACGCAAGCAAGTAATGAGTATTGTACATAATATTTAATATCTGGTTCTAAATGTTACCTAAACTTTATACGTGTTCCGCCTTCCTACACACGTAAGTATTCTACATCCATATATCCTGGAACATATTTCACGCCCCTTTATTAACCCTTCAACGCAATTAAGCAGTAAAAATCTGTAGCACGTGGGCCGAAATGACATAAATTGTTCTCGAGAGAAAGGGTTGATTAGGAATTGATAAAGTAACCTCACCAGTGGAAGTCACAGCTACGTACGGAGTGTGTCCTGTGTGTAAGCGAGGTTGCATGCACTACTGTTGTGAACACGTTTAACGCCTGAATATACACATATGTACAGTATAAGCTCGCTACTTTGACTCAAATGTAGTTTAAAAGTGATTCCAGACTACCGTCATAATTATATTCTTTTAAATTTCGAATAAAATTTCAAGAAGTATTATTTATTTATTTATTTATTTCATACATACAAGTTTACAGAGCTTTGCTCCAGACACAAGTAAGTCAATCAAAATTAAAAAAAAAATGCAAAAACACAGGTATGACAAATGAAGAAAATAATGATAAATGTAGAATTAAAAATATGCAATTTTATCAAAATACAATAATTAAAATTTACAATGTTAATAAAAATATAACTAACTAAAACTAATATAACTAACCTAACCTAACCTAACCTACTCAGTTGAATTATAAAGATGTCAAAAAAAATATGACAATACATTCACTGGAACGTAAGGCTTTTCTATCAAAAATAATGTCACTTCATAAAACGAAGTAATTTTTTTTTTATATTTAATTATCGTTTATAAAAGTAGTAATACACTAAAAATTAAAAAAAAAAATAGCAACAAAAAACCACTAAGGTCCACATCTTAGTCTAATTATACACATTCATTATTTATAACGGTTACAGACAATGTTCAAATTCTTTTAATAAGAAAATACGAAAACAATTTGTAATATTATAAATAAATACAATAATACAATATAAATACAATTAAAGTAAATGTTTAGTTCAAAATATTTAAGAAATGTTGTTTTAATTTATTTACAGTATGTGAACAGGATTACGTTTAATGCACACATCGGTACACGTGTATTGACCCGATTTCAATCGTAAGTATTCTGTCTACTATTTCATTTAACTCGTCGTTCGTGATATTCCACAGACATCACTAATTGACTGATCGCAGCCCCCTGAGCCATTACTCTCTCGTTGGGTTCCAGGTGGACGTATAAAAAGTAATATCGTTTACTCCATATTAAGCCTTTTTATAACTTTGACAAATATTTTACACTAGCAAACAGCGCAGCTTTAAAAAGTCTGGGCAGGATTCAAATATCTATTCATTTGCACGTCGATTTCAAATCTTAATAATTCTAGTAAATTTAAAGCTCATTGTATCAATAGTGTACCATCGTACAATAACATCCGAAGCGTGAAATTGAATCCAACTTCTCGTGAAATACAAATGTCTTCCACTACTCCCTGTAACTCGTCGCGTACACTCACAACAGAACACGTCGTCCGCGAGCTGACACGGCACAGACGTCGCTAATTGACTGTTCGTAGACCCCCCGTCATTATTCGCTCGTTAGGTTCCAGATGGACTAAAAAAATCAATTTCTATTATAAGGGAAGGAATTTTGTTAAAGAGGCGATATAATACTATACGATATACAATTTTATATGCACAGAGTGGTTATGAGGAGAATAAGGTGTTACTGTGACCCGCGGTTTCACATGCATTACAGTAAAATCTCAAAAGCATGTGCAAAATATAAATGACTATAAAACAACTCACTGATGAAACTAAAATCACAGTGACAGTACAATACCCAAACATCTAAGTACAACTACACCATGCGAATCTAGTTCCAAATAAAAACACAGAACCGAAAAGAAACGCCTCGCTGTCACCGATCTAATCAATTAGAAACGTAACAAGTGATCCGAGTGAAGAGACGCAATGTTTCCTCAAACAAAGATGATATTTTGTTTAAAGCACTAATTTATATCGAACACGGCGCGTCCGTCTCAACTCGAAGCGTTCTTTTATCGAGATTATTGGAACGAAGTTCCTTACGGCAGGCTTGACATTTGACTTGGCGTCCGAACCGAAAAAAAATTTGGTACTAAAACCGTAAGAAAAATATATAACGGAAGTGACGTAATATCAGTCACACGACTGTATAATATGACGTTTGTTAAACTAAAATATTACTAGTAAACTTTTTTTTCAAATTATTTATCTAATTTTATACTGTCGACAAAAATAAATAAAAACACATGTTTTTTATTTCACTTAATAGTTTGAATTAATATAATTTTTTGCACTCCAGTTCATCTGGCTAAGATTAGGGTGCGTGATCATTCCCTGTGTGAATGTGGCCTACACGAAGGTACACCATCCCATATCCTTTTCAACTGTCCAAAACTCGTTTGTCCCATCTATGATGTCCTTCCTTGCAAAATCCCCCGTCCTGTAAATATTGAATGTCTGCTAATGCTCGTGTTTAGTCCTTTCTGTCCCTTCTTATGTAAATATATTAAACGAAATAAAATTAAACTGTAAATATTTGTTGATGGTTCTAATATTACTTAACTATACATAGATTACTAACAATATTTGGATGTGTTTGTTGTACTCTGTATGTTTGTGTCGTTTTAGGTTACGGGCTAACTATTAAATACCTACTATTACTACGACCTTCAATAGTCTATTGATGCCGTATTCTCAACCGCACCGATTAATCTCCTTCGTGTCTTCTCCATTCTACGTGACATTGGCGAAATCATCTGTGCTAGTTTGGCACTGTTGGAAGCCATTAAGCTGAATAAATGAATATAATTTTTTTTTGATTTATTTTATTTTACGGTATTTGTTATTTTCTAAAATACTAAATTTCCTAAATACTTTTATGTACTTAATTAAAAACTAATCAAAAAATCAAAAAAAAAAAAAAAACAAATCAAGAACTAGAAAAAATTTTATCAAATTCAACAATTTTTGTTTCAAATTGTGTTGCTTCTATACTTTCCGAAGGAACTTCGTTCCTACCTGGTGTCCCATGACACCACATAATTTAATAAAACAAATAAGCAAACAGATGTCTTGTATGGGACATTACATTTATTACTTTATTTAATAATTAGTAATTTATAATTAATTTCAACTTATGTGGGAAATCATCAAAAATGACAGAACGGTATCATCGTGCAAGCGGTACACGAAAGAGACCGTTCTCCCTCTTTTAAAAGTATAATAACTGACTCTATATAGAAGGAATAAAATGTTAACACCACGATTTATTACCCGTTTCAGACCAATCAACGACTGAACATTCCCAGACAGGTTCGCTGTATGTTGCAACTTGTTGATAGATGGCGATCATGGTCCGAGCAAAACTACGCCGATCAAATAAAGCGAATGTACCGTGTACGTTTCAACTTGGTAACAGGTGGCACTCGTCAAGTTACAACTCGCGTTGGCAAGGTTTTTATTATTGTGTTTTATAGTCGATTATGAGAATGTCTTGCTTTGCTAGCGTTAGCACAGTTAACGTTTTAGTTAGCTCTGTAGCTAGCGCTAATAGTTTTTAACGAGACAAATCAATTTTTCTAATTCCGTCCCCTATCACCATGTAGGAGAAACGGAACCATAATATATTTACTTACATAAGACGCTTGACATGAGACGCTATTCGTGACGAATTACCTGTTCACGCCGCCGCGTTGGCGCAACGGTTACAGCCATGGATTGTACCTGTTGCGCTTGGCGGTTGCGGGTTCGATTCCCGCATATGACAAACATTTGTGTTGGCCATACAGGTGTTTGCCGTAGTCTGGGTGTTGATGCAGTCCTTGTGGGTCTTCCCACCGTGCCTCGGAGAGCACGTTAAGCCGTCGGTCCCGGTTGTTATCATGTACACCTGATAGCGATCGTTATTCATAGTAGGGAATATATCCGCCAACCCGCATTGGAGCAGCGTGGTGGATTAAGCTCTGATCCTTCTCCTACATGGGGAAAGAGGCCTATGCCCAGTAGTGGGATATTTAAGGCTGAAGCGTACCTGTTCACATGATTTACCTAAAATAACTCGACTAATATAGCTCATCGCAGGAGGCAGAGATAATATTCGCTGTGTTGCGTCATTTGACTCGTTAGTGTATAAATGTTATCATCATCATCATTATCATCATCACCACATCACGTCAGCCTATCGCAGTCAACTGCTGGAGACAGGCCTCCATAAATTGACGCCAAAAATGGCGTGAACTTACGCGTCTTGCCCATATTCAGCACGCTGGGCTGGCTGGTTTTTGACCGCAGCACACATTTGATCTTATATGGCTACATTACAATCTTTATGGAAAATAATTAGAAGTTGTAATGAAACTTTATTTAAGTCGTCTCTCTAAAAATATTCAAAACCCCCAAGTTTTTGTCGGCAGACGTATAAATCGAATGGTAGGAACAATTTTATTACTATAAAGTCCAACACGGTAAAGAACCAGGTCCTGTATACCTGTGAAGTTAAAACAGGTGCACCCTCACACTCTAACCACCAGCCTCACCAACCCCTTTGCCGTCCGAATTCATATTTAAACAAGATATACGGGATGTTACGGGTCGGTTCATCGATGATCGAAATTATACTTGGACTTGAAATAATGTTTATTAAATAAAATAATAATAACAAAAACTAAAACCCGCCTGCGTGAAAAACAACTATTAGAAAATCAACTGAAAAAACTGGAACAAGATAAAAATTCAATAATTACACAAAGCCCGCGAAATAAACCGAAACAATATCAAGCACCATGTACTGTTCACATAAAAACATCAATACGGTAGTCCTTCGAAGTTTTATGCAACATCGTACATAACATGTATAGACATATTATTTTATATATATAAAAAAAAACTAAACCCTCCTTACAATTATAAGAGATCCAATTAAAGTACATTCTTAGAAAACCTCGATCCAGTAATTAAATCTTCGTAAATTATAAATGAATCCAGCCTGTAATATCCCACTGGTAGGTCCCATAGGCGTCTCTTTCCATGTAGAAGAAGCATTGGACCTTAATACACCACAATGTTCCACTGCGGGTGCGAATTAATAATAATTAAGAATTTGAAGCAACATTCCTGTCCTGTG
Source organism: Melitaea cinxia (assembly GCF_905220565.1). Taxonomy (NCBI): domain Eukaryota; kingdom Metazoa; phylum Arthropoda; class Insecta; order Lepidoptera; family Nymphalidae; genus Melitaea; species Melitaea cinxia. The sequence continues at coordinate 9,214,319 of NC_059418.1, read as the reverse complement.
CTATTTATTAGATAGCGGTTAGAAAGAAGCCGTCTCTGTTATGCAGTAAGGGTTGGTTTAGAGGTGCGTAATACTTTCATTAAGGTCACTAATATTGTGCAATATAAAAAGCCGATTCAAGATAAACATTTAATAGGCTTAGATATTATTTTACTTAAAAAAAAAGTCATAAATATATAAGTTGGTTGTGACCTGAAACACAAACCAGCAAGTTGCCTACTTAAAGAACAGTCGACACCTGTAAACTTAAACGTCGTATAAAAAGAAATATTTTTCAAACTCAAGTGAGAACGTATATTTTCTTAAATTGATTACAGACCAAGTAATGAATGAACATTCCTAGACATGTTCGCTGTATGTTGCAACTTGTTGATAGATGGCGCTCACAGTTCGAGTTCTCATTCGACAATCATACAAAGCGAATGAACCGTGTATGTTTCTACTTGGTAACAGGTGGCACTCATCAAGTTACAAATCGCGGTGGCAAGGTTTTTATTATTGTGTTTATAGTCGATTATGAGAATGTCTTGCATTGCTAGCGCTAGCACAGTAGTTAATGTTGTAGTTACTGCTGTAGCTAGCGCTAATAGTTCATAGCACATCTGCAAATCCAATTTTTCGGAACGGAACCCTAATACATTTACTTACATACCATAATTAATACATAAAATCAACATGGGTCGCTACTCGTGACGATTCACACAATTTATTTGATATAACTCGAGTTATATAGCTTATCGCAGGAGGCACAGATAATTTTCGCTGTGTTTTTAATCGATAATAGATAAATGCCATCATCGTCTGTCGTCACCGTGATTCATAGCGCCCTACCTACGCCCTACTCAACCTACGTTGTATTACTTGTCGATGTAATTAAAGTCGGGTTTTTTCGTTTGCGAGCGCAACGCGCAAAACGCAAAGCGATTGCAAACACAATTATTATTGAACTGAGCTTTAACATGTTTAAATATTTTTAAATGTATGCCTTCTGTAAATAGTGTATGTATTGTAAATAATAGATACTAAGTAAACAGCCGCTAAATTTCAAAACAGTATTTTTGCAGTTTCGTTGCCCAAAGGTTTCAATGGAACGACAGTAATAAAACTCCACTGTTTGCTCATCTTCCAGAGCTGTGTTTAGAAGAGTAACGGGACATTCAGAGACAACATATAGTTGAAATAGCTATAACGATAAACACTGATCATTAACTTTGTACGCTATTTCATTGTGTAATTGTAAGTGTTATGGAATTATTAATCTTTTCACAGCGATTCAGTATTGGTAACCGTCTGCAAGTGTCGTCTATGACGACGTTGAATATTTGTTTTGAAATTTATAATTTAAATATTTGCGAAAATTGGGTGAAGGTGATAACACTTGATGCGTTATGACCTCCACGAAATTTTCAATTTTCGAAGTGATCGTAATCAACTTTACATATAAAAATAAAAATCTCGTTACCGCGATTCACAATAAGCAACCAACGATGAGTGCCATCTAGTATGAAGCAAAAGCAGCGTGGTGGACTAAGCTCCAATCCTTCTCCTACATGGAGAAAGAGGGCTTATTTATGTTGAAATTGAAAGGGATATAATTAGTGAAGATAGAAAGAGAGAGAGTTAAGTTTCGTAAGTTTTACTTCAGTCGTGTGGTCTAAAGCACACTCGTATATTACGTGAAAACAAACAAATTGTAATTGTTCGCTAATGAAGTAATTTATACAAAGGATACAGTTCGCTACAGTGTATTAAAATGGTGGCCTTGTATTTAAATGAAAGAAAAAAAGAAAGAAAGGAAGACATTTATTTGAGACACAAATGCGCGTTATTATCCAACTTCAAATGAACCGCCTTTTCGTTTGTTGACGGTTGCTGTTAAAATGAAATGAAAATTGAATCAGTATACTTTAATGAATGTAAGACCCGATTTATATGGTTCCGTTTACCCACTACGGTACGGAAATAAAAAAATTACCGCACAGCCATACTTTCTAAATTATTTTCTATTGTTTTGTGTAGTAAAGCATCTTTCTTGCTAAGCGACTTTAAAAAAAGAAGGTTCTCGATATTTATTTATAAAATAAACCAACAAAAATACGCCGTGCGTGTAAATGCTACAAACTTCGATGTTTTAACCGACTTAAGTTGTAAGTGTGTACCTCGTAACTTTTTACTGAGTGTACTGATTTCGGTAATAATTATTTCATTAAAAAACTGATGCATGTCATGTCATGTGTTCGATCAAATTTTGTAGCAAAGCGTCGTTCCGTCGCAGTCAGACATAAGTTACGTAGATTGAAGTGTTATTCTCTGTCGATAGATGGCGCTCATCGTTGGCTACAAATACTGAATCGCGATAGCGAAAGCTTTATTATTGTGTTTAAGTATATCTGTAAATTCCATTTGAGATTGCCCACGGAGGTGTAACAACGTTGCATAAAAACCTAATTTTTCTTGTTCCTTACCACGTCACAGTGTGTAACGGAACCCCATGACCACGTTTTTGCAATCTGTCCGTCTATAACAGACCCATCTTGTGAGCCATGATAGTCTGACACTTGCTGCTTTCATAAATTTGGTTTTATAATGGCTATCGTATAAAAAAAGTAAATTCAATAAAGATAGGACACGCGTCCTCGCCTGGTTACACACCCAGAGCAGAAACAAAGACCCCATACTATGATGGTCACCTGTATGTCCAAGACATACACAAAGACATTTATCACGAGCGGGACTCGAACCCAATAATGAATTAGTAGTAATGATACTTTGTAATTTGTATAATGTATGTTGCTGTATATTTCTACTTGTCGGTAGATGGCACTCGCCGTCGTTTGTGACATATCGTGGATAGTGATGCCGAGATATGTATTGTTTCTTAATATAAAGTCATGATTTTATATGTACATTCAATTTTTTATATGTTTTACTTGGGTTTTAGCAGATACAACTTACTAACACGCAAATAAAACAATCAAAAATATACAGGCAGGAATTAAGACAAAATTTTATTACATAAATATTGTTGCATACATATCTGAAACCTTTTATTACGACTTATCTAATGAGTAGCTCAGTTTGCGCATTCTAAAGTTCGGAAATGAGTAATTTTTTATAGCAATTTATATTTAATTCAGTACAAACGTTAATTTACTTAAACAGACATTTGTATAGAGTTAAATATAAATGTTCGCCATCACTCTTTTATTTATCATTCGTTTAAAACAATAATAATAAACGTTAAACATAAAAGAAAATAAAATACACCAGGTAACAAACACCACGATCGAATTGGTCAAGCCCTTTTTGAGATTAGTGTCCACAAACACACGGACAGACACATAAAAATTTATATTGTATTACTTTATTATCACATTGTATTTGGATTTTATGTTTAAAAACAATCTTATAAATGTTCTACGTATAGATATCGGCCAGGTACATTTTTACTACATGTATAGATGATATAAGTAAATGGTAATTTTTATTTGAGACATTTTGTGTTAAAAAGGGTAGTCTTGTTTTAAAGTAAATACATGTTATCATTCATCAAAAGGTTTTCATTTGTATGTTCGTTTAAATGTGATGGGCCGACTTCTAGCTATATATCCGTCTGTGATCTCACCTAAATAGAATCCGAAAATATTAAAATATTCTCCAGACTGGACACTCGGTATAATAAACTGCGTCGTACATCTATTAAAGTAACGAGAAGCATCATTATACATTAACGTCATTTATATCAAAACATACATTTCTGTGACGACCACTATACAACTTGAGCTTTGTTTGAGTCGCAATATGTTAAAAATGTATAAACTTTTAAACTATCAAAATTTATATCGTTAGGATCGTTTGAAAGAATAAAGTTTCTTAAATCCAAGTTCGAGTCAGACTTAATTATAAAATAAATTAAAAAACATGTATTTGGTAAAGGAAACTGATATCAAATTTTCTTTTTATATTTTGTGATTGTGAACACAGAATCACGACAATTTTTTTTACGATTAGGTTAATTCGTTAATTTACTAATTAATCTGCGTAATTCAGCTTGTAAAGGAACGATGGTTCACTATATAATTTTTAAGAACTGGAATAACATAAAGTTTTAACTGTTGCATATTAAAGAAACTTGTACTATCGAAAATCTTATGTTCATTATGTAATTACTCGAAACAGTTTCGTTACACGTATATTCAATCCTATAGTAAGTTAAATATTTTGTTGAAATTGTTGAAAGTGGAAAAACAATATTTTATGTGCAAGAACTGCACGTACAAGATTGATTGTCAATTTTCGAAATTATCACGATTGACTTTGTGAAACGAAATTTAATCTTGCCACCGCGATTCATAAATGTGTAAGCGAATGTTCGGTGTGTGTTTCAAGTTGTTGATAGATGGCGCTCATCATCTGTTACAAATACTACATCACGGTGGCGAGATTTCAATTACACTATATACAGTAAATAAAGATACATTTGGTCGTAACTTGACTTCACCTCACTTCACTCGAAAACAATTTTTGCAGTTCCGTACAACAATGACAGTCCAATGTCCACGGAACATTGTTACTAAATTACCCTGTCCGTATATGGTTTGGATAGCGCTACAATGTAAATGGGACTTACGATAGTTTGTATTAGTTGATTATTCATCATGATATTCATCATGTCTAAACTTCGTGATAATATAACAATGTAATTTATTTATACAAAAACTCATTCACATATTTCAGAAATATTCGGTACATACTTCCACATTAACAAATGCCACTCGTCATGTGTTGTAAGTCTTAAATCGCTGTTTTATTGAAAATTAGGTGTGGGCAACTTTGTCCGCGTGGAATTTAACAAAAAATTTATTTTTTAGTTCGCAGAGTTATAAAATAAATACATTTCTAAAATTAGTTTAAGTTACTTCGTATTACGTCAACTATTTGCCAATGAAAGTCCTATCCGTTTCTGAGGTTAGCCGGAGCAACCAGATAAATACAAGCATATTATTATTACAAACAGACACTCCAATTTTATTGTATATATTTTATTCTAAATAATAATTACAATAAAACTACCAGAGACTAAAATTACAGTTAACCTTATTTAACGACCTGCTACTGTTTGCTACTTAATTAATATAGTACCCGGGTGACCGAGCTAAGCTCGGTATTTTTAGTAAATCGTGTTTTTTGGAAATCATAAAGTATAAATACGAATTACATATTGATAAAATATGAATAATATTTTTCGATTTTACCGACATAATAATAAAAAATAAGAACAGTCTATTTAAAAAAAAATAACGAGTGCAATTAGAAAAAGAAAAAGAAAAAATAATTGATCAGGGACATGTGGATTTGATCCATGATCTTCTCGGCTGATCCCGAGCGGCCGATTTCCCACCGAGCTATTTCAACTACATTGACTTATGCGAAATTTACCTTCGTATTCTAACGATATTTTTTTCAATTCCTAAAACCAGGGATAAAACGACATTTCCTGAAAATGAATCCTAGCTAGATAGATTTATCTCCCCCGAAACCCCCTAAATACTAAATTTTATGAAAGTCGTTGGAGCCGTTTCCGAGATTTAGATTCTATATATATATACAAGAATTGCTCGTTTAATAGTATAAGATTTACAAATGTACACACTAAGACAAAGAGTGACGCTATAATATGGAACATGTAACAGGTAAGCTGCATCAACAGTTTTACATCGCATTTTGAAATCATTGATATTTCGGTGATTTGAAAGCATCAAGTCAGCCTTCGTGATATTAAGATTGAAAAAAATGCATTTCTTATGTAAAGATAGTTTAAACTTTAATATGTATTTTTTTTTAAATACAATCAACTCATCGATATATTTTTCATCTATATGTACAATAAAACTGTTCAAGTACAAGTCGGACTCAAGCACTAAGGGTTTCAGTTATATCGAGCACTAAGGGTTACAGTTATATCGACTGCATTACTTAATTATAAGATAAACAAATACACACGCGTCATGTACAGAAAATCAATTTTAATAATTGTTTGTGTCAGTCTGTGACGGACAGACGACGATATTTAATAGTAATGATTCTTTATAACAATGAGTTCACGGAAACCTGAAACTTGTTGAAATTTTTGTTGAAAGTATTGAAAATTGAAAAAAAGAACTTTAAGAATGTTATAACAATTACGCATGTTCTGCATATCCGACGAAGTGAATGTTCGCCATGTTTTGGTTGTAAATTTCTGTTAATGCCAAGTGTGCGCGGAAATCCAAAGCGTGTTGAAAGTTTTCTAAAAGTTGTTACTGTTTTACATTAATGGCCAAACATTCTTTCTAGTAATTATTTAACGTTACTAGCATGAATCTCAAGCCAAACACTCGAAGTTATCACAGTTGACTTTACATACAAAAACAAAAATCTTTTCACCGCGATTCAGTATTTGCAGCTCGACGATCAGCGCCATCTATCAAAAAGAAGAAACCTATAGCGAACACTTGTTTTGTACGAAACTTCATTAGAGATCATTCGACTATGGTTCATTTCATTCTAAATCTCCATAACGTGTATTGTAAGGGAACGATGGTTCACTGCAGAATTCGTTCTTAGAGCTAGAGAGAAGTAAAAAAAAATAACAATAATTATAATTTCGTCGAAGTCATGACTGTAAGCGGTTTTATTATAAGTATATGTTCGACCCTGCAGCAAGTTTCGATTAAATATTAACATTGACACTACGAGCCGCGATCAGCACGCCCCCTCGCGGATGTAGCTCAGACCTAACGTCGTGATGTTTTACAATTTCTAAACTGAATTATAAAGTTATACGAAGGAAAACGATACTTTGACTTGATTTCTTTAATTTAAATTTATAAATTTAACATCGCATTCAACCTGTAATTTTCTACTGCTAAGCATAGGCTCTAAGCTCTTTCTCCGTGTAGGAGAACGATAGAAGCTTAATCCACCACGCTGGTCCACTGCAGGTTGGTGGATTTACTTCCCACTACGAGTAATGATCGCTATAAGATATTTATGATAACAACCGGGACCGAAGCTGACCACTGAGGGACCCACAAGAATAGACATACGAATTGGAAAGAAATATTTGTACAAATGCAAATATAACCAGAAAACCGTCCGTGTTTGAGGTTAACACTCACACCACCCCCCACTCACACACCATAGCGGTTGTTTTATATTCAACATATACCCGAGTAATTTCAAAGGAAAACTAATAACTTTTTCTTCTCTTCAGCTCAGACTACAGCTTGTGTACATCTCAACTTGGATAGAACAAATCATATTGTACAATGTTTTACATGGCGTGGCCGCAATGTCCATGTATGCGTTGTGTACATAAAACCTACTTCTAGTGATGACGATTATATGACATGGTTTTTTAAAGTAGAAAGTTTTATTAATAGTTTAAAAGGTATTGTTTTAATTTATGGTGACCTTAATTTAAATAGTGCTTCACTGAATATTGTTAATTATTATTGTTACTTTTTGACATATTGTAACTTAACTGAAAATAATGTTGTGACGAATGTGCGAGGTGGAATGTTAGATGTGGTTCTGGTTCAGGAGAGTACGGATGTGCGGGAGATTCATATTAGGGCAACAGAGGGAATAGTACCACCTGACGATTATCACCCTCCCCTAGATATTACTATTAAGATCAGAACATATCGTCCTACGGATCGAATCGAGCCCACAAACATTGAAACTACCAGGGACTGGAACTTTAGGCGAGCAGACCTTGATGCAATATTCGGTATGCTTTCTAAGGTATCGTGGTCTGACCTAGTCAAATTGAGGAGTGTGGAGTTATGTACAACATATTTTTATAACACAATATACAATATCTTTGATGTATGCATACCGAAAAAAAGACGCCAATTGAACAAAAACAGCCGATATCCTGTTTGGTTTACTCGGGACATAATTAGCGATACAAACCGGAAACTAAAATTGCACCGCAACTGGAAACGTAGCAAATCGGATGATGCATATCAGGCTTTTTCTGATTTAAGAGCGGAATTGAAGATACGAATTTCATTCGCATATGACTCATATTTAACTAATATAGAGAAAAATATTAAAAGCAACCCGCACCGGTTTTGGCGTCACATCTCGGGCCTGCGATCCAAGGGTGTTTTTGAGCCAACGGTTGAATACAGTGGCAAAACTGTGAGTGGAGTTGAAGCTGCTGAAGCATTTGCTCACTTCTTCTCCAGTGTATTTTTAACTGAACTGCCTAAACTTGATACGACAAATATGGTGAATCAGAATGAGCTGTTCTCGGGTAGGTACATTGGCATAAATGAAATCACACCTGAGGATGTGGCATCGGGACTCAGGGCTCTAAAATCAAGTACGTCCGTGGGTCCTGATAGTGTTCCTCCATGGTTCTTAAAACAGGGTAAGGATTTTCTGACTGAACCTCTATACCATATATTCAATGTCGCATTAAGAACTGGGCATTACCCCTCGCGGTGGAAACTGACTAGAGTGGCACCTATTCCAAAGAGTTCCAACAAAGCTAGTGTCGAAGAATATCGCCCGATAGCTATACTATCAACCGTTGCGAAACTTTTCGAATATATTCTTCACGCTAAGATTTACAAGCAGGTGGAACCGTTTCTATGTAATGAGCAGCATGGATTTAGAAGGAGACGATCAGTCAACACCAACCTGTTAACCATTGTTGACTATATTTCTAAGACACTTGACCATGGAGGCCAAGTGGATGTCTTATATTTTGACTTTCGGAGAGCTTTTGATAGAGTAAATAATGACGTACTGCTGGAGAAGCTAAGCGATGTGGGCTTAACACCTGGACTCCTCAAGTTTATCGCTGACTACCTGCGTGATCGTCAGCAGTATGTCAGGCTCGGCATTTACGAGTCGCAGCCCTATCACACGCGTTCCGGAGTCAGTCAAGGATCAATACTCGGTCCTCTTCTGTTCATATTAATGATCAACGACATCCCCACAGTCATCAAACATGCGAAATGCCTCCTTTACGCTGATGATCTGAAGCTTTTCATGGAGATTAGAACGGAGGAGGACTGTTTATTGCTTCAGCGTGACATTGACTCAGTTTTTCAATGGAGTGTGGACAACAGGATGGAGTTTAACCCCTTGAAGTGTTCGGCTATGACCTTCTCACGAGTGCGGCGCCCAGTCAAATTCGATTATAAACTTGACAAGGACACCATAGCGAGACCGGATACGTCGAAGGATTTGGGTGTGACATTCGACTCAAGGCTCACATTTCATGACCATATCACTGCGGTAGCTAAGGAGTCATTTCGACGCCTTGGCTTTGTTCTACGGAATGCAAAGTAGTTCAAAAACACGACAGTGATCAAAATAATTTTTGGAGCCTTGGTCCGAGCCAAACTTGAGGCGAGTGCTTGTGTATGGAATCCACATGAGACTAAATACGCGCTTATGTTGGAAAAAGTTCAAAAAGCCTTCCTAAGATATCTTTACAAGCGTATGTTTGGGTACTACCCTAACATGTACCCGACAAAATTTCTTCTTGGTATGCTGGGATATAATTCCTTAGAAGTAAGAAGATTGAGAGACCAATTGGCAATAATGTGCAAAATATTGAGAGGTTTGGTTGATGCCCCAGATTTACACGAGGAGCTATGTAGACTTTTTGCGCCTAACAAGTACCTTCGAAACAGAAAGCACTCGTTGTTTGCTGTTCCGATGTGTCGCACAGTGGCTCGTTCGAGGTCGCCCATTCCGCGGTCACTAACCGCGTTCAATGCTCTCCTGGACGCTGATCCGCACTGTGACCTATTTGCTGATGGATGGAAGATGATTTTGTCGGAGTGCCTGAGGTACTGTGAAGTGAATGCGTGATTTGTGTGTGTCTTAAAATATAAGTGAATGAGATTGTATGTGAATTATTATTTTACTTTTTTTTTTTTTTCTTATTCCATTTATATAAACTGACATGGAGTTTATCTTTTTATTGCTTTTTATTATTTGTTTAATTTTGACTGAATTTTAATTCTACTATTATTATTTATTTTATTTTTTCTGTTTTTTCTTTGGTTTGTTTTTATGCTTATTATTATGATCAATTTATTAATCTAACTTGTTATTGTACGTTATTTTTTTTATTTTTATTTTTTTTTGTGAATGTTAATTAATGTGACTTATTTGAAATGTTAATTAGTGTAAGTGGTAAATCCGTACTGATTAATAAATAAATAAATAAATAAAAATAAAAAAAAAAAAATATTAAAGGCTTGCCTCGTGCTACAGACGTCAGAGAAGACGTTGATTTAGTACAATAGTTACGTTAAGGCTATGAGCGCATTGAAATCTAAAACTTCTTGGAAATGTTAAAAACTGGAAACTGAAGACCCAGGTGTAAGTGATAGACGAGGGTATTTTGTTCCCCAATATTAAAAATGATCATAATTGACTTTATGTACAACAATAAAAACCTTGTCATCGTGATTCGTCATTTGTAACTGACGAGAAGTGCCATCAACGACAAGCGAAACTGAATCGATTGTTAATAGATGGCACTTATCGTCGTTTATAAATCCTGAACCGCGATGACAAGATTTTTGTTAGTATACATAAAGTTATTGACTGCATCATTACCATTATATCTGTGTCTGTGACCAGATTCTTTGTGCAGTTTTTACGTTTGTGCAATTTTTGGAGTTCCTAACCCCGTAACAGGGCGTGACGGAACTATATGTGTGTAGCTCTAGGTCTCCGTTGTGCTTCCGTGTCACAGAGATATAGTTGGAGCCGTGACAAGTTAATACTTTTTTACTTTGAATTGAATTATTCTCTATAATATAATAATATAATTAAATAATATAATTAATAATAATAATTTTATTTCGAAGTTATTAATTATGATTGATTGTTCGATCTTCTACTACTAATATAAACTCTTCTTTTTAGTTCGATTAGCTATAAAAGCGTGTTTTTTTTAGTATATTTTATAAGTTCCAAGGTAGTAGTGGAACTGTGTTATCCCTTTTACGACACCCACGGGAAGAGAAAGGGTGGCTATATTCTTTACTGCCATAACCAGCACATGCTTTATTTATATACAAGTTATTATAATTACTTATAACTTCCTTTTGGATGAAGTCGTATAAGCAAAGGTAGACCTACTTAGCGGCGATGATTTTGACAGCCACCCGCAAATACAATAATCGAATACGATGAAATTTAAACAGATGTATTATAATTTCTTGCCTATTTCAAACTTCACTTACTTAATAAGTTTTGTAATATCTATCTAAAGTGCAAGTAATAGGAAATACTCCCGCAGAGAGGAAGAAGTCCTGCAGTAACATAGGCTGTAATTGTGTAACTGTGTCTCGGTCCGCCTTGTTAGTATTGACTTATCGAGGCAGTCATAATTGAAAATTAGTGTTTCGTGTATCAAAACTTAACTATTTGATCATTTTGTGTCTACTTACGTTTTATTTATTACTTGTCGACGTAATTGAAGTCGGTTGTTTTTTCATTTGTGAGCAGAGACAATTATTGTTTACTGATAAATATCTGTTAAAGCTGCGAGTTCGCGAAGTCTAAAAGTTTTTTAAAATATATGTTGATAGTTTTTTATATATATTAAATTATATGTCGGCTTCCAGTAGTAATATTGATATATTTGCTATGAATTCGACTCAATTTGTTAAACCGTGTTGTAAGTATTTAGAATCGTGTTAGGTAATGTGTTGTTGTTTGGCGTTGACCTTTGGCTTCATAATTATGCTAAATTGCAAAGGCAAGATTTTGAGTATTGCATAAATGTCACAATAAAGCTTTAGTCGACGCCGAAAATAATAACAAGTGACAGTATAAGTATAAGAGGCATTTTTATAGTATTGTTATTTCATCTTCTTTTAAATGTAAATTGGAATTGTTCACCATATTGGTTTGTAGCATTTTATTTTATTTTTGTCACTTGGCGTAGAAAAACACGTGGCAATGATAAATGTTTACGTATTATATAATTATGTATACGTTATAAGCATAACTGCGTACCGCGGACGGACAGCTGATTCCTAGTATAGTAGCTCTGTTTCACCGAGTGACAGGGAACGGCACTTCGAAAATTACTTAATGTGACTTGTAATCAAAGATAAGCACCACCTACTACTGACACACACCACTAACTAAGGTAGAGCACCGAAGGAACTTTCCTAATTATATAAAAAAAAAAAAACTAGTAACGATCAAACGACTAATTTTAATCAACATCTTTGTTATATTAGAAAAAATTATCAACATCAGCGAGACTTACCATAACCTTAATCATTTTAACGGACTTCAAAAAAGGAGTAGGTTACTCAATTCGACCGTATATTTTCTTTATGTATGTTCGGGGATAACTCCGTCGTTTATGAACCGATTTTTCTAATTCATTATTTGTTGGAACGGAGATATTACTAGTTTAGTACCATGATAAGGAAACCACGATCTGATGATGGGATCCCAGAGGAATCGAGAGAAACTCTCGAAAATCCGTATAACTTTTTACTGGGTGTACCGATTTTGATGATTTTTGATTTAAGCGAAAGCCGATGTTTATCATGTGGTCACATTTATATTTCATCGAGATCTGATCACAGCTTTTGGAGTTATCTTTGATATGCATAATACTTGACTATTTTTTCCTCTACCTACGTTGTTTCTTTGTTTGCCTGCAAACACAATTATTCATCAAATATTTTAACAAAGCGTCATTTCGTCGAACTGACCGAAGTCACGTAGATTGAAGTGTTATTCTGTGTCAATAGATGGCACTAATCGTCGGCTACGAATACGGAATCGCGGTGACGAGATCCTTATAATTCTGTTTAAGTGAATCTGTAAATTCCATTGCAATTGCCCGCTATAAAAATAATAGTGAGATATCAAGTAATTTTTTCTAGTTCCTTACCACGTCACAGTGTGTAATGGAACCACGCACTATACTTTCTTGCACATACCAAAGTTGGCTAAGAGGAAAAGATTTAGCGTTAAGCCCGCCTTTTGTGCACACTTGTATTAGTGTATTTATTGTACAATAAATAATTTAAATAAATTAATAAATAAAAAATATAAAGATGGCCAAGCCTAACTGGGGAAGTACCTTGACCTCACGGGATCATTGTTAAATAATACTGATTTCAGGCAGTGTTGTGCTCCTGTGTTGAGTAAGGTGTCCAGAGCTCCTGAGGAAAATAGTGGATAGGGTCAGCAACGCGCTTGCCATGTTTCTAGTGTTGCAGGTGTTTAGAAGCTACGGTTATCACTTACTATCATGTGAGCCGTACGCTTGTTTGCCGACATAGTTGTATTAAAAAAACGTATCAACAATATATATTTAAGCCCATCAATGTTCCTAACTAAAACCTAATCATTTTAGGAATGTAGAAACCGGACTTTAAATTATTTAAACTTATACTATCGGGACATATAATTTACAACCCTCTTATATATTCTTACCCTCATCGAATGCGTTATTAACTACAAGTAAATGTATGTTACATAGCCCACAGAATTAGCAAGTTGAAGTGCCAGTGGACTGGTAACCTGTGACACAGGACCGATGGCTGATGGAGCAGATGAATCCAGGAGCGGAGACGTGTTGGCAATTGCACTGTGAGACGACCTCGGCCCGTTGTATCGACGATCTACGTAAGATTGCCGGTGTGGGCTGGATGAACTGGATGAGATGATAGCCTGAACTAACTTACTAAATGTACCTTAATTATATATTCTCACTAGCTGTGCCCGCGGCTTCGCCCGCGTTTAAATCAGTGTGTCACAAAGTTTTCCTGGCAAACTTCCAGTGAAACTCTCATCAAAATTGGCTTAGCCGTTCCGTAAACCTTCCTCTCGAAGCCCCCTCTCCTTTGGTGAAACCGCATGAAAATACGTTCAGTAAATTTTGAGCGAATCGATCACATACACTTTTGGAGACTTTGTTTTATAATACACTAACTGTTGACCGCGAATACGTCCGCGTGGTTATGCAGATATGCATTACTAGTAAGATGTTTAACGCAAAGTATTTTTTTATTTCAGTCACTTGAAATGCTTATCTAACTGAGTAACTTTTTAAAAGGCACAATTTAGTATAATTTAATAGGTATTTTTATAAAACCTCTCTATACACCACATTTTTAGTTTTATTTTCAGGCTGTATATGTTTCATACAAACTATCAACCCCAATTAAACCCCCTTAGCAGTGGGAATATCGCAAAATCCGTTCTTAGCGGACGTCCACTAACTATAATCTACCTCCCTGCCTCATCTTTGTCCATCCTGGATGGATGGACCATCCAGCGGTTATTAAATTCTCGTGATGAGTGAGTCAGTGACCTTTCTCTTTTATATATATAGATTACAATGCATTATTTGGACACCTTCTCGCTATCTATAGAGCATACATTTTAAATTTCTTTTACTCCTAAAACATAGGACTTTCATACAAACTTCCGACCCCCCGTTTTACACCCTTAGGGGTCGAGTTTCATAAAATCCGTTGTTAGCGGATCTCTACGCCCTATAAGGAGCCTTCCTGCCAAATTTCAAGTTTGTAGGTGTTATAGTTTCGGAGATTTCGTGATCAGTGAGTCGACGTACCATCCCCCGTTTTAACCCCAAAAAGGAGTTGTTTCTAAAGATACATTATTTGGACACTTTCTCACCATCTATAGAGCATACATTTTAAATTTCAAGTCTCTTACTTCAAAAACATAGGACTTTCATACAAACTTCCAACCCCCGTATTACACCCTTAGGGGTCGATTTTCGTAAAATTCGTTCTTAGCGGACGTTTACGCCCGATAAGGAGCTTTTCTGCCAAATTTCAAGTTTGTAACTGTTATAATTTCGGAGATTTCGTGATCAGTGAGCCGACCTACTATCCCCCGTTTTAACCCAAAAAGGGGTTGATTTCTAAAAATACATTATTTGGACACCTTTTCACCATCTATCTATAGAGCTTACATTTTAAATTTCAAGTCTCTTACGTCAAAAACATGGGACTCTCATACAAACTTCCAACCCCCATTTTACCCCCTTAAGGGTTGAGCTTCGTAAAATCCGTTCTTAGCGGATGTCTACGTCCTATAAGGAGCCTACTTGCCAAATTTCAAGTTTGTAGGTGTTATAGTTTCGGAGATTTCGTGACCTTTCGCGTTTATATATATTATAGATTATAGATAGATTATATATTCTTATTATACAGCTTATATTATATATTACCGCCATGTCCATTGGCCATTAATATATTAATCTTTAAGGAAAATGGTTTAACGCAATATTAATTCACTGGTCTACATATTCTTGGTTTATTTATTTTGTTAAATGAATGTTGTTTATATGTCTTCCTCAACACAGGGAATGTACGACCCACGCCTTCCCTAATGTCAGGAAGATAAATAACCGAATTTATAATTACCTTTGTATACTGGGTTATTATGTACAATATAGGTAGATTTTTAACCGACTTCCAAAAAAGGAGGAGGTTCTCAATTCGACTGTTTTTTTTTTTTTAATGTATGTCACATCAGAACTTTTGATCGGGTAGACCAATTTCGACAAATTTTGTGTTAATTGAAAGGTGGTGTGTGCCAATTGGTCCCATTTAAATTTATTTGAGATCTAACAACTACTTTTCGAGTTATATCTAATAATGCGTTTTTACTTGACACTTTTTTCGTCGATCTACGTTGTATTAACTCTTCGATGTAATTGAAGTCGGTTTTTTTTTTCGTATGCAAGCAAACACAATTATTTGAACGAAGTTCCTTACGGGGCGTTGCGGAGGGGTACCCTAGCCGCCAAAAATATATATGATATGCAAACAAATTTCGGTCACCAACCCGCCTGCCCAGTGTGGTGACTATGGGCAAAACACATGAGTTCACGTTATTTTTGGCGTAAACTTGTGGATGCCTATGTCCAGCAGTGGACTGTTTAGGCTGTAATGATGATGATGATGATGAAACAAATTTACTGAACTTAAACTTCTTTATGCACGCTTGACTTGGGGATGAAGCTAGTGTGAATGCGTGCCGAAAGCGTTACGAAAAGCGTGATCGGGCGAGGCGAACGAAACAAAAGTGTACACATTCTTATCTATATTAAACCAACGCACGACGTTATTTGAATCGTTATACCAAAATATTATGTACGGTCAATTAGTAAAAGTATTAAATATAACAAAACAATGTCTTAGGTATTTCATAGCACTGAAACTTTTAATATTATATTACTCTCTAGATATATAGGCAAAAACTAAGAACGATTAATATCACGCTGTGTATAATAAAACCTTCTTATTCGTTTTACGCTCGCAATAAATTTTATTCATATTTCATTTCCTTGTAATATCAAACTGAAGAATGTATACGTAATAGACCTTTCAAAATATGTCACAATCATTTCAGCCTATCGCAGTCCACTGCTGGTCTTCCCCAAGTTAGCGCCAAAAATGGCGTGAACTCATGTGTTTTGCCCATAGTCACCACGCTGGGTAGGCGGGTTGGTTTGTTAAATTAATTAATTAATTAATTATAATAGTTAAATCTTTTGTTTAAACTAGCCGACCCGGCAATCGTTGTCTTGTCGCTAAACGCTATTAAAAATAGGGGTTGATGGTAGAGGGTTAAAAATTTAGGGTTGTATGTATTTTTTAATGTTGTATCATAAAAAAATAGAAATTAAAAATTTTGTCTAAAAAAAAAAAAAAATTAGGAGTGGACTACCCCTAACATTTAGGGGGATGAAAAATAGATGTTGGCCGATTCTCATAGATACCGGATAAGCACAAAAAATTTCATCAAAATCGGTCTAGCCGTTTCGGAGGAATATGGCAACGAAAACTGTGACACGAGAATTTTATATACTAGATAGATGCATAATATAGCAGAGGAACACTGATAGTAATAGTTAAATTGTTCCTTGCTGCTGTTGCTATATACCGATACACATATTTCTGTATATTACAATAAGCTTAAAGCACTATTAAAACGTCACTCTCAGAGTCACTAGAAGTCAGCGTCAGTTGTATTATACGAATTCACTAACTATATTTTTGTCATAAACTCAAATATATATATTTGTATAAAATTGATTGCTAGAAGTACAAGTTTGACTCCTGCACGAAAGACAAATCGGTACAACCATCAGGACAACGTGAGTTATTTAATAAAATAAATAAGCAAACAGATGTCTTGTATGGGACTATTAATTTCAACTTATGCGAGAAATCATCAAAAATGAGAGAACGGTATCATCGTGCAAGCGGTACACGAACGAGACCGTTCTCCCGCTGTCAAAAGTATCGTAACTGACATTATATATAAGGGATAAAATTTCAACACCACGATCCATTACCCGTAACAGACCAATCAGCGACTGAACATTCATAGACAGGTTCGCTGTATGTTGCAACTTGTTGATAGATGGCGCTCATGGTTCGAGCAAAACCACGTCGATCAAACAAAAGCGAATGTACCGGGTATGTTTCTACCTCGTAATAGATGGCACTCATCAAATTACAAATCGCGATTGCAAGGTTTTTATAATTGTATTTATAGTCGATTATGAGAATGTCTTGCTTTGCTAGCGTTAAGCACAGCAGTTAATGTTGTAGTTAGTGCTGTAGCTAGCGCTAATAGTTTATAAGGTAACTGCGAAACGTCCCAATTTTTCTAATTCCGTCCCCTATCACCATGTAGGAGAAACGGAACCCTAATACATTTACTTACATACCATAATTAATACTAACACGAGACGCTACTCCTTACGATTCACCTGTTCACATAATTTACCTTACCCCTGCTGGACATCGATCTCCACAAGTTCACACCGAAAATGGAATAAACTCATGTATTTTGCCCATAGTCACTACGCTGGGCAGGCGGGTTGGTAACCGCAAGGCTGGCTTTGTCGCACCGAATACGCTGCTCAAAGCCAGCAGTTGGATTGTTATCCCGCCATCGATTAGCTTCCTACTGTCCTAAGTGGTAGTGGAACTGTGTTAGTCATCTCTTACGACACCCTGCTGCGTGGTTACGGCAGTAAGATTATCGCCACCTTCTCTCTTCACGTGTTCAGATAGGATACCCAAAATAATTCCAGTCCACACTACATACACGATGATAAAAGTGTCACCGCGATTAAGAATTTGTAATCGACAAAAGAATTACTTCTTTTAACAAATGAACGGTTAATTGTGGTCGACATCTTTGTTATATATAAAAAATTATCAACTTCAGCGAGAACTACCAAAATCTCTAGAACTATCTATTAAATTTTGTAGTAAAATGTCGTCCATCCCAGTCAGAGCGAAGTCACATAGATCGAAGTGTCTTTCTGTGTAAATGGCGCTCATTGTCAGCTACGAATACTGAATCGCGGCGGCGAGATCATTATTATTGTGTTTAAGTGAATTTGTTACGTTGGGATTACTTGTTTGAGTCATAAAAAGTCATTTGTGCTTTACATATAATTTTTTCTAGTTCCTTACCACGTCACAGTGCGTAAGGGAACACCCATAACTAAGTCTTCGCTTTCCTGTTTCAGAGATCTGGAAACACATTCAGTGAAGCCAAAAAAACCACTCAAACCACTATAATATATGTCACGAGTGAAAGAAGGAGCGGGAAGACTGGCGACTACAAGCTGCGCCCACGGGGTTGTCTATGAGATATAACCACAAATAAAAGTAAAACGAAGTCAATGTTAATAGATTGAAATCTCAGGACATTTAATTTTTTTAGCCGAAATCAAAAAAGGAGGGGCTATCAGTTCTACTGTATTTTTTGTATGTTACCTCAGAACTTTGTACTGGATTGACCGACTTTGATGATTCTTTTTTTTAATCGAAAGGTGGTGCTTATCTTGTGTTCTTATTTAAATGAGATCTGACAGCGACTTTTTGAACTATCTCTAGTAATGAGTATTTACTTAACTAGGTCTGCATCGTTGCATTAATTGTCGATTTAGTCTGTTTTTTTTTGTGTTTGCAAACACAATTACATAAATTGCTTTCGTTGTTTAAATTGGTGAATAAATAATTAACGTTAAAATCTTATTGTAATTATAGAATTTGATTCTGTGCATTTCTACTTTGATTTATTCTTTTAATAATTCGATTTAATATAGTAACGATTCTAATACGTGTACCGTCCCTCGACCAATAGCAATGCAGTATGTGACAATATCTTCATGCAATGTATGTTGGGGGAAAATCGTCGACGTAAGCGTGTTTGAATTCCGTTTAGTATTATCCAGCGAAAGATAGCCTTTGTCTCGTATGTGAAATCCTGTTTAAATTCTGACGTAAATTATAAATTGAGAAATAATTTTTTAATTTTTAATAAACATTAAATTTAATCAGTTTGAGATATTATTTTCATACTATTTTATCGAGTCATTTGTGTGACGGTAGTTGAAAAGTAAATTACAAATCTACCGACACAAGTTATAATTTTCTGTTGTGATTATCTTCTTAAGATTTTATTTCATTGCATTTCGTTTTTTTTTTGCTTTGATTTCGTGTTATGTTTAGTAACAGGAGAACCGTAGCCTTAACTAAGATCAAGGTTTTTGCCTTTTTTAAACATATGAACGACCCAATCTAATGTCACCCAACTTCTTTATGGTAAACACGTAAATTTATAAGTACTCATAAATATTTTGGTTGCAAAATAAAAGTTAAGCGAGATTTTTACCGTGTTTGTTGTTCTTGATTTTTTCGTATTTTCTGATCTGACGAATCGACTAACACTAACAATCACACAGTGAAATTGTCTGCACTTATTTATCAATACAATAAGATATCATCTAAAACTACAAGATTTTGTTTTACAAAATAATTACCAACTAAATTAAACATTTAAAAAGGTCTCACAACACAACACGAAGGCATCACTAACGAACACGAGACCTAGTCTACACATAAAACATTGACCTATTTATCCCATGTCCTAAAGGGACAATAGAACTATATTCTTGGCCTCAAATATTTCTAAAAATGCAATTCCTTTGCTCCAAACCAAATTAAAACTACAACCATTTGCATTATATAATCTATAATATATATAAAAGCGAAAGGTCACTCACTCATCACGAAATCTCCGAAACTATAACACCTACAAACTTGAAATTTGGCAGGAAGGCTCCTTATAGGGCGTAAACATCCGCTAAGAACGGGTTTTACGAAACTCGACCCCTAAGGGGGTAAAACGGGGGTTGGAAGTTTGTATGAAAGTCCTATGTTTTTGAAGTAAGAGACCTGAAATTTAAAATGCATGCTCTATAGATGATGAAAAGGCGTCCAAATAATGTATCTTTAGAAATCAACCCCTTTTTGGGGTTAAAACGGGGGTAGGTAGGTTGACTCACTGATCATGAAATCTCCGAAACTATAATACCTACAAACTTGAAATTTGGCAGGAAGGCTCCTTATAGGGCGTAGAGATTTGCTAAGAACGGGTTTTGCGAAACTCGACACCTAAGGGGGTAAAACGGGGGGTTGGAAGTTTGTATGAAAGTCCTATGTTTTAGAAGTAAAAGACTTGAAATTTAAAATGTATGCTCTATAGATAGCGAGAAGGTGTCCAAATAATGCACCGTAATCTATATATATAAAAGAGAAAGGTTACTGACTCACTCATCACGAGAACTTAATAACCACTGGATGGTCCATCCATCCAGGATAGACAAAGATAAGGCAGGGAGGTAGATTATAGTTAGTTGACGTCCGCTAAGAACGGATTTTGCGATATTCCACCGCTAAGAGGGTTTAATTAGGGTTGATAGTTTGTATGAAACATATACAGCCTGAAAATAAAACTAAAAATGTGGTGTATAGAGAGGTTTTATAAAAATAACTATTAAATTATACTAAATTGTGCCTTTTAAAAAGTTACTCAGTTTGATAAGCATTTCAAGTGACTGAAATAAAAAAATTATTTGCGTTAAACATCTTAATTGTAATGCATATCTTCATAACCACGCGAACGTAGTCGCAGGCGACAGTTAGTGTATTATAAAACAAAGTCCCCAAAAGTATATGTGATGGATTCCTTCAAAATCTACTGAACAGATTTTCATGCGATTTCACCAATGGAGAGAGGGCTTGGAGAGAAAGGTTTACGGAACGGCTAAGCCGATTTCGATAATAGTTTCACTGGAAGTTTGCCGGGAAAACTTTGTGACGCACTGATTTCTACGCGGGCGAAGCCGCGGGCACAGCTAGTATATCATATAAGGACGGCACAGCTAAACTAATTTCATCGATTTTTCTCAAGTGTGACGCTGGATGATAAATTAAATAAATAAACGTATGTTTTGTAAGAGGAACCGCTTTTTATTTTCAGTCGTGTCAATCTAGACACACACAATGTTTTTTACTTATGTTCCCGTTGAAGCTCTGAACGGATAGAATTCTAAAATTTGTTGGTAATTTTTCGATACTATTAAAAAAGGAGGGCAAGATGAAGAGTAAGCGTGTAAAGTTTACTCTTCATCTCCTACCTCCAGTTTTCAAAATGATCATAATTGATTTTATACACAAAAATAAAAAATTTACCACCGCGATTCACTATTTGTACCAGTCGATCAGCGCCATCTATCAACAAGACGAAACATACTCGAACATTTGTAGCAACTGTGGGTAACTCTAGTAGGTAGACAGAGGAGACACGGATGGACAGTCCGTGGAGTTCACGTAATAGGACTCCGTTGACATATGAGGTTAAATAAAGTGAAAAATAATAAAGTTTGGTTTATTTGGCATATTAAAGTAATCAATGTCCGTAATAATCTCAGTTGACTGTAGACGAGTAACTTAATTAATGTCTTACCTCCACAAGCTTCATATAGCACAAGTCGTCACAGATATACATCGGATATTCACTTTGTACTTAATTTCATTAAAGCTGATCTAGTGCGCTAGTTCTGTTGTAATTTATTAAATATCCACGGCTTTCTTAACTATTGAATTGATTGTTGAACACAACACTTGCTTTTTGTTTTCGGTGTATAGTCGAATGTTATTTTTATTTTTATTCATATTTTTAGGGTTCCATACCTCAAAAGGAAACACTGAACCTTTTTTTATATCTAGGTCGGCAAACAAGCGTACGGCTCACCTGATGGTAAGCGATTACCGTAGCTTATAGACACCTGCAACACCAGAAGCATCGCAAGCGCGTTGCCGACCCAATCCCCAATCCCCCCAGGAGCTCTGGTCACCTTACTCACCAATAGGAACACAATACTGCTTGAAAACAGTATTATTTTGCTGTGATCTTCTGTAAGGTCGAGGTACTACCCCAGTCGGGCTGCTCCGTATTTTGAGCAGGAAATTCCTGCTGTGCCCTAACTCAGTTATTTTAGGATATATTATTTTTTTAGGATTTTTTTAGGATCACTTTGTTTTCTGTCTGTTTGTCAAGACCCTTATTCTCAGGAACGTGTGGAGGTTTCAAGCTGAAATTCATATCAAATTCTTAAATTTACTATTCCTTGAAGCTGTGAAAAACTCAAACTTCTGAATCAACGCAATCAAAAGATACGCCCGTTTATACTGCAAATTTTCGACACTCATAAGGGAATCAAAACCTACAGGGTACTCGAAATCTAGAAATTTCGTACAAAGCAACGTATGACAGTAAAGAAAATATTGCAAAAGGCATAAATTTATTGTTACATAATATAATAAAAACATTTTTAATAATTTTGTTTGTACGGAACCCTCGGTGCGCGAGTCCGACTCGCACTTGGCCGGTTATTTCTTTAATTGTAATAAAACTTATAACTACTAAACGAGAAATGAAAAGATTTGATGGCAGAGATGATCAAAATGTGTGAGATGTCTCTGACACGCGACTGGAATTTACTCCTAAGGAATTATAATGATAACTAAATAAAATTAGGTGTTATAACAAATGAATCAAAATATAATCAATAATTAAATAGACTCTTCATTTTTACTTCGCAATCTACTTTTGAACTATCCACGGTCTGGTTCACGTCATCCTATAACGCTAATTCGTTTTTTGATCAGAGCTTGTCGTAAATACAATGAGCATTTTGAGAATTTTGATTTATTTCATTTATCTTTAGCTGAATATAAAGAGCAGTTGTCGAATTTCATTAAAACAATTTAATGTGGAATGAATTTTATATTGATGATTTGTGCTTTTTTTGAGTTTTTGATGTTGATTAATTTATTATAGCTTATCATTACTTTGGGGTGCTTTTATGAAATAATAATTGGTGGAAACTTTTCTGGATTTTGTAAAACTAATTTGTGTTAATATATTTATTATGTATATCTGTTTGTTTCCCAAATATTAAATAAATGAATAAATAAATAAATAACCACAAAATTTTAAAATGGAAACATAAAACGTCACTCTCAGCGTCACTAAGAGTCAGCGTCAGTTGTTTCACAAGAATTAACTAACCGTATTTTTGTCATAAACTCAAATATACTCGTATATCATTACACAGTATAAAACAAAGCCGCTTCCCGCTGTCTGCATGTTTAGATCTTTTAAACTACGCAACGGATTTTGATGCGGTTTTCTTTAGTAAATAAATATTCCAGAGGAAGGTTTATATGTATAGTACATGCATAATATAGTAGAGGGACACTGATAGTTTCAGAGGTTTCTAATGTGATGTCGTTAATAAACACATTTTTTGCGCTTGCATTCCAAATAACTATTTTATATTTTATATTCAGTATCGGGGCGGGTCGCTAGTTTTATATATAAAATGCTCGCGTCACAATGTTAGTTACCATACCCTCCGAAACGACTGGACCGATTTTTATGAAATTTTATGTGGATATCGGGTAGGTCTGAAAATAGGCCAACATCTAGTTTTCATAGGGGGGGAGGGAGAGATTAAGGGAATTAATAACATATATGGTAAAACAACGTTTGAGGGGTCAGCTAGTATAAAATTGATTGATTGAAGTACAAGTCTGACTCCTGCACGCACTGCAACCGTCAGGACAACGTGAGTTAATTAATAAAACAAATAAGTAAACACATGTCTTGTATGGGAAACCGCTACAACTTACAATTATTACATTAGTTATTTATTAGAATTCTGCAATTAGTTTCAACTTTTGCGGGAAATCATCAAAAATGAGAGATCGGTATCGTCTGGTAAGCGGTACACGAACGAGACCATTCTCCCGCTGTCAAAGTATCGTAACTGACTTTACATAGAAGGAATAAAATCTTAACAACACGAGTAATTACTCGTAACAGACCCATCAACGACTGAACATTCGTGTGTGGCTCTTCCTGACAGGCCTGAGGGTCTGTCTGGGTACGGGCCTCGAGGTTTCCCCTTTTTACCCGGGCTTTCTTCACCGGGGCTTCGCCTCCGGGGTTACATTTTTTTCGGTCTTATTGGGCCACGGTCTTGTTACCCTTGAGGTCTACGCTTTATTTTTTATTTCGTCTCCATCATCGGTCTATCCCTAGCTGTTGGTGCCTCCTTTATTTAAATTTACGACGGGATGTTCTTCCCCGCGTCGCCCGAATCATCGCCACCGCTGTCCGCGCTGGGTCGGCTCAGTGGTGGTTGCAGGAGCTCGCGAGGGCGCCTTTCAGGTGGTCTCGCATGTAGCGGGGCAATCCCGTGGAGGTGTACGCACACACCTTTGTCCGCGCGAGCGAACATAGCGCGCGCAATGTTGCGGACGTACTCTTCCACAACATTCCTAGACATGTTCGCTGTATGTTGCAACTTGTTGATAGATGGCGCTCATGGTTCGAGCAAGGTTACGCCGATCAAACAAAAGCAAACGTAACGTGTATGTTTCTACTTGGTAACAGGTGGCACTCATTAAGTTATAAATCGCGGTGGCAAGGTTTTTATTATTGTGTTTATAGTCGATTATGAGAATGTCTTGCTTTGGCTAGCGTTAGCACAGCAGTTAATGTTGTGGTTAGCGCTGTAGCTAGCGCTAATAGTTCATAAGGCAAGTGTGATTTAATTGTTTCTAATTTCGTCCCCTATCACCACGTAGGAGAAACGGAATCCTAATACATTTACTTACGTAACATAATAAATTAATACATAAAAATTATAAACCCACCTTACAATTATAAGAGATCCTATTAAAGTAACACGTGGTTCAATAAGTCCCGAGACTAAGTACTACAAAAAGGTCTTTTTTATAAAATTAATTTTTATTCATCAACATAGTCTCCTCCAAGAGCGATACAGTCCCTCCAACGCTTTTCTAACTTTTCTATCCCATGTGTGTAGAACGATTTGTCTTTGGCTTCAAATTAAGCCTCCGTTGCTGCGATAACTTCACTATTTGAGTCAAATTTCTTACCCTGAAGCATTTTTTTGAGGTCTGCAAACAGCCAGTAATCGCTGGGGGCCAAGTCTGGCGAATAAGGGGGATGAGGAAGCAATTCGAAGCCCAATACGTTAATTTTGGCCATCGTTCTCACGGACTTGTGACAAGGCGCGTTGTCCTGGTGAAACACCACTTTCTTTTTGTTCATGTGAGGCCGTTTATCCGCAATTTCGTACTTCAATCGCTCCAATAAGCACATGTAATAGTCACTACTTATATTTTGCCCCTTTTCAAGGTAGTCGATGTAAATTATTCCATGCGCATCCCAAAATATAGACGCCATAACCTTACCGGCCGATTTCTGAGTCTTTGGACGCTTCGGGCGGCTTTCACCAGCCGCTCTCCACTCCGCTGCCTGCCGATTGGATTCCGGAGTGAAATGGTATATCTAGGTTTCATCCATTGTTACATACCGACGTAAAAAATCCTTTTTATTATGATTCATCAGCGCCAAACATCGCTCTGAATCATTTGATTAGATTTGATTTGATTATTTTGATTAGTTGTAAGCAAACGCGGCACCCACTTAGACAAAAGCTTTTTCATGGCCAAATTTTTATGTAAAATAGTGAAAACACTACCAGCTGAAATCTTCACTATCTCGGCTATCTCTCGCACTTTTACCTTCCGATCTTCCAATACGATTTTGAGGACTTGGTTAATATTTTGTTGAGTCACTGCTTCATTTGGACGACCTGAGCGTTCCCCATCATTGGTGTCCATGCGACCGCGTTTGAAGTCGGCATACCACCGACAAATAGTTGCTTTTGAGGGAGCTGATCTTGCATAACATTTTATAAGCCATTGCTGTGCTTCAACGGTATTTTTTCCCATT
Source organism: Melitaea cinxia (assembly GCF_905220565.1). NCBI lineage: Eukaryota > Metazoa > Arthropoda > Insecta > Lepidoptera > Nymphalidae > Melitaea > Melitaea cinxia. Next base: position 9,188,078 of record NC_059418.1, on the reverse strand, counting down.
AAAAAACAATGTTTTATCAACACGCGAAACTCGTTTTTTTCCATTGTATCGAAATTACAACCGTAGCGTCACTTAAATGTTTCAAAATCAATAATTTTATTGTTCCATTTTTAAAAATTTGACACATATTCTTGTATTGATAGCCAGTACTTTTTAAAAATCAAAAGAGTTTTTAATATATGCGCCATTTCCAGGTTAGTCTCGGGACTTATTGAACGATCTAGTACATTCTTATAAAATATCGATCCAGTAATTAAATCTTCGTAAATTATAAATGAATTCAGCCTGTAATATCCCACTGGTGGGCATAGGCGTCTCTTTCCATGTAGGAGAAGGATCAGAGCTTAATACACCACGCTGTTCCACTGCGGGTGCGAGTGGATATGTTCCCTTCTATGAACAACGATCGCTATCATGTATTTACGATAACAACCATTACCGACGGCTTAACGTGCTCTCCGAGGCATGGTGACGAGGTACGAAATTATGAATAACATGGTTTATATCTAGATGTATAATTCTAATAGTAACGACAATCTCATCACATCATTACGTTCATTATTTTTAACGTTACAATAAATAAATAAAATCAAGTCAGTTTTATATAAAAGCAAACTAATTAAACAACCATTTAAAATATCAAATTAAGATCATAATGTTACAACACTCAGGCACGTTCCGCGGATGCGAGAGAGTAAATGTCCGGCACTGTGTGTGTTACACACGACGACGTTCTAGTAACAATGTTACAACTACGAGTGCACGGTAATATATAATTGTTGAATCTTTTGTTAAAATTGTTCAAAATCAAACAGAACTTACGACAATGCGGGTAACGTTGTAACCATACACTCGCAAGGTCCTAAGTGCTGTTTAACGAAATTATTTTAAATAACTTTATATATAACTTTAACACAAAAATCTTGCCAGCGCGATTCAATATTTGTAATCCATGATGAACGCCGTCTATCAAGTAGAAACACACACCGAACATTCAATTTGTATAATTTTGTTAAGGTTTAATTTCAATTATAATTCGCCTTTAAAAAACATTTATTCTATGTTTTGTGACAACAAACTATTTCTAGATTTAAAATGTATGTTAATCTCGTAATATCCTGAAAATCGTTGTTTTCTTTGCGGCCCCGTAATAGGATAACAGACTTTACGGAATCATGAATATGTATTATAATGAATAATTAATTTCGGTTCGTATGTTTTTACAAAAAAAAATTGTAGTTTCTTAAAAGTTTTTAGTAATTTTTTATCAGTAAAAATGAGGTATTATTTTAACATCTGTTAAGTTTGAGATGGAATATGAGACGGTTGTTGTGAAATTTAAGATATAAGGTGAAAATTTATATTTTTATATAAGAATTTAAATTGGTTATTTTCATTACTAAAACTATTTAAAACGCGATATTTTTTCATTTTTAATTTGCGAAGCTCGATATTACGACATTGTCTACGAACGTCTTGTTCACGCGACCGAAGTTGCGGGTAGATGTTGACGGCACAGAAGTGTCCATACCGGACTACCTCCTTTCTCGTACGCTTGCTGCGCAAACACTCGTCACCACTACTATTGTCACTTTCACCCCTACTATTTTCGAGTTATTACGATAGATGGCATTCATTTGATAATATTTTGATTCCTGATTGATGAAGAAAGAGGTTTTCGATTCGACTGTATGTTATTTTTTATCTGACTTAAAAAAAGGAGGAGTTTACTCAATTCGACCATATATATAATTATATATATATATATATATATATATTTAATGTATGTTCGGGAATAACTTCGTCGTTTATGAACCGATTTTGATAATTCTTTTTTGTTGGAAAGAACATATGCTAAGTGTGGTAATCAGGATTTGATGATGGAATCCTAGAGAAATCGAGGGAAACCCTCGAAAATCCCCATAACTTTTTACTGGGTGTATCGATTTTAAATTGAAAGCCGATGTTCGTATGTACCCATGTTGTACTTCTTGTCGATCTAGTTGATAACATTTTTTGTTGTTTGCGAGCAAACACAATTATCGAACTGAGATTCGATATGCTAAAATGTAAATTGTTTTGACAAGGTTTCGATTTCAGTATATTAATCGATAGAGATTAATTGTCGACTTATTAAATGTATACCTACTGTCGATAATAATAAAACTGGCAATCCCTAGAAAACCTATGAGGACTACCAGATCAAAAAACGTTCGTGAGCAGATTTGCTAGAACTAGAATTGATGTTTAATAATTATAATATAATAATGACTAACGAGTGAACACAATGGTGGCGAACAGCGAACTACTTTTTTATAATTAAAGGTAAGAGTTACGGAAACAAATCATTCAATCAATTCAACAGATTACAATCAATATTGAATTACTCTACAACATCGCCAATAGATGGCACCATTAGTTTCATTTGATGTATTATTTTAACACCCCCACTACATCACATGAAACTTACTTTACAAATTAACAACTCCCAAAGCTTCAATGCATTGGTAATGCTTTGTCACACCGAGTGCCTTTGTGAGAACATCAGCTGGCATATCATTAGTACACACATATTCAATATTTATAATATTACTACTAACAGCATCTCTTAGGAAATGATACCGGATATCTATATGTTTACTTTTCCTATTCAAAGCATGATTAACAAAAAAATTTTGAGCACTCTGGCTATCATTGTATAAGGTAAATAGGACATACATCTTGATTAGTGACTTCAGACAACAATACTCTCAAATACATTAATTCTTTGCATGCCTCTGCCATTAACATGTACTCAGCTTCCATACTGACCACGGAAAGATCCACGGTCCTCTGTTTTCTATGTAGTGTAGTAACATTTAGTTTATAAGACATGTATTTTCATTATATGTAGGCAGAATAAATCAGAGCGTTGTCCGGAACACTTGTGCGCCTTTTACTGTATCTCCCCGTACCTCACACCTCATGGCGACCCTGCCAGGCCGTGGCGGTTGCGAGTGTCGGGTGACCGGCGCAAAACGCAAACGCGACGGATTCCAGTGTGCCTCGGTGCAACTTTTAAAGAATTTATAATTTATAATTTATAACGAGCAGTGAATAAAGTGAGACCTTCATTAAAACTATATCTAATTAATAAATAATATGGGGAAAAATTACTCGAAAAACGAAGATAAGGAAATATTAATAACGCAGAATGCCGCTGCAGGGAGTAACACTGGAGGAATTACAGAAATCGAAAGTAACATAAAAACGAGTAATATTTTAATCACCGTGGCCCTAATAATTTTTATTTGTACTATGGTTTACTTGGCATGGAAAAGCTGGAGAAATAAAGAAAGGAAATGGATAGAAAAAAGAATGCAGTCTGAATTTTTTACGAGAATTCGGCAGAGGTTTTCTGGCAGATTCAACCCTACAAACGCTGACGGAGGAGATACGGTATAGTGAAAAGTGAATAGTGAAAGTAAAAAGTTAAAAAGTAATAATAATATAAATGAAAAGTGAAAATATGTGAAGTGAAAACCTTTCCTTCCCCTCTATTGTTAATTTCTGTGTATAGATTTCATACCATATTTACGTAAAATATGTAAGAACTATGTGTAATATTGACTGTAAGTTTAAAACTATATGGAAAAAGAATTAGAAATTATTTTAAATAAGTTAAGTGAAATTCAAATTGATTTAAGGAAATTAGGTCCCACTAGAAGATTACAATATACAGGTAATGTGAATAAAAAAAATTGTAAAAGCTGAAAAACTATTTCGTGAATATAAAGATATTATTAATATTTTTAACGAACAAAAATGTAAAGTTGAATTAAAAGATTATGTTTATGGAATATTAGAACGCATTGAATTAGTATATAATAAAATTTTAAGTTACAAAATTAATTGTGTGGATAGTATAATGGAAAAATCGGAAATAACAAAAATGGATAGGTTCGACTTAAAAACTGCTACTTCTTTAATTCCCGTAATGGATAATACGGAAGAAACTACTGAAAAAATTATTGACGGAATTGAAATGTATGATGAATATCTTGTAGATTTCACACAGAAAAAATTATTAATTTCATTTGTATTAAAAACCAGGTTAACTAAATGTGCTAAATTAAAATTAAAAAGCGAATATAGTGATGTAAAGAGCTTAATCCATGATATTAGAAATTCTTTATTAACAAAAAAATCAGCAAATGCGATACTTAGCCAATTAAATAACTTATCTCAAAATAATATGTCAATTCATGAGTATGGAGATAAATTATCTGAGTTATTTGTAGGCCTCACTATAGCACAGAGCAACGGAAACCCGAAGGCTTGTGAGATATTGAGACCTATTAATGAAAAATTAGCGATTAAAAGATTTGCAGATGGATTACGTAATAGGCGACTCAGCACAATTATATCAGCTCGAGACTACTCCGAGTTGAAGGATGCAGTCCGTGCTGCTGAAGACGAGGAGTTGGGACAACCTTCATCGTCTAACAATATATTCAACGCGCAAAGAAGAGGTAATCGAATCCCCTACTATAGGTCTTCCCAAAGAGGCAGAGGCGGACGAACCAATAAAACTAATTTTTACTCACATCGTGGACGGAACAACAATCTCAATAATACCCCTCGTACAGGTATGTATGTTAAAAATAATTATAATAATTCAGGATATTATTCTAACAAAAACCACTCGACCCCGACTCGAGGTCCCCGTCGAGTTTACAATAGTAGCGGTAACCGTAGTAAGCAAAATATTTGTTCGGTACAACTTGAAGAAGAAAAAACTACTGAACCGAAACAGTTTTTTCGGGACTAAAAATTATATTTTAAATTACGAAAACAATGTAAAATACATATTCTTAAATATCTATAGAAAAAAATGTTCGTGGTTACTAGATACCGGTGCATCTTTATCGGCTATTCGTAGTAGTATATTATCGAAACATACACCGATACATAAAGACCCTATAGTCATTAACGGTATAGGTGGCAAGACATATTCAGAGGGTTATGTTTATTTAACTTTACAGGCGTTAGATGGAACTAATTATGAACACAAATTTTATTTGTTTGAGGAATTACCTTGTAAATCAGATGGAATAATTGGGTTAGATTTTCTAAACAATTTTTATTCGATTATCGATTTAGAGAAAAATATATTAATGTTAACAAATGAAAAACAAAGCCAGATACCATTATATACTTCACCTAAATTATGTACAGACTATATAACGATACCAGCACGATGCGAAACTATTCATTATATAAAGTTAAATTCAGATGTGAAAGAAGATAGTGTGATTGTACAGGAAGAATTACAAGAAAATTTATTTTTAGCTAGTTTAATAGTAAAACCAAAAAATAACATAATACCTATTAGATTAATGAATACTAGTGACAAAGAAATTATTATTCCAATTTTTCAACCTCAGCTATTACCATTAAAAGAGTATAATGTTTGTTCTTTTGATAAGTGTACTTCGAACTCTACACGTGCAAAAACATTGTTGCAATCTTTGAAACTTGATCACTTAGGTACAAGTGAACGTAACAGTATAGAGAGTATTTGTTCAAAGTATGCTGACATATTTTATTTACCCGGTGATAAGCTTACGACTACTAACTTGTGTGAACAATCAATTAATTTGAAACGAAATGTAAATCCAGTTTATATAAAACCATATAGATTACCACATAGTTTAAAACCTGAAGTAGATAAACAAATTAAACAAATGTTAGCTGATGACATAATAGAACCATCACAAAGTGAATGGTCCAGTCCGATATTGTTAGTACCCAAAAAATCAGATGACAAAAATAATAAAAAGTGGAGATTAGTTATAGACTATCGAAAGTTAAATGAAGTAATACAGGATGATAAATTTCCATTACCAAACATAACAGAGATATTGGATTCGTTATCAGGCGCAATTTATTTCTCTCATTTAGACCTAAGTCAATCATATTATCAATGTTCATTAAAACCCGAATCTAGACCAATCACATCATTTACAACTAGTACAGGTCAGTTTCAAATGAAACGTCTACCTATGGGGCTAAAGATCAGTCCCAGCGCTTTCTCTAGAGTCATGTCAGTAGCTATGTCAGGTCTTAACTATATAAATTGTTTTATTTATTTAGACGATTGTGTTTGCTTCGGAAGAAATTTAGAATCACATAATAAAAACTTAATAGAAATTTTCGAACGCTTACGTAAAGTCAATCTCAAACTAAATCCGAGTAAATGTCAATTCTTAAAAACAGAACTATTATATTTAGGCCATACGATATCCTCTAAAGGAATTCAACCAGACCAAGACAAAATTAAGACTATTCAAAATTACCCAATACCGACGAACGTCGATGAGTTGAGACGTTTTGTGGCAATGTGTAATTACTATAGAAAGTTTATTAAAAATTTTGCTGAATTAACTAATTGTTTAAATAAACTTTGTAGGAGGAATGTCAAATATGAGTGGACTGAACAATGTGAGATATCATTTAATATTTTGAAAAATGCTTTAATAAATCCACCCATTCTACAATACCCTGATTTTTCAAAAGAATTTATATTACAAACTGATGCTTCAGGGACAGCAATAGGTGCAGTACTTTGTAATAATAACATGAGAGCTGTAGCATATGCTAGTAGACCTTTGAATAAAGCTGAATTAAATTACCCAACTATACAGAAAGAACTACTTGCCATAGTTTGGAGTGTAAAATATTTTCGACCATATTTATTTGGACGTACTTTTACTATTATGACGGATCATAAACCCCTTATATACCTATTTGGACTAAAAGACCCTTCAAGTAGACTTTTAAAATTTCGGTTAGCACTAGAAGAGTATGATTTTAAAGTAGTATACGTGAAAGGTAAAGAAAATGTAATAGCGGACGCTTTATCGCGAATAAGTATGACTTCCCAAGATTTGAAAGCTATGAATGAAAGGTTATTAGCAGTAACAACAAGAGCACAGGCTAAGAAAGTAAAAGAGGCAGAAAGAAAGAATGAAAGTGGAGATGATAGAATGATAAGCGATATTCCAAGTATTGACCCGAACAATTGGCCTGATCAACCAAGTGTTGTGGAAATACTTAGAATACCGAGTGGATCAGTTGAGTTAAGTTTAATACAAGGGAAAGAACTAAGAAAAATGAAAGAGAAAAAATATATGGATGTCGAATCTGAATGTTTCGCATTCAATAAAAATAAAAATATATTATATGTTAACCTTGATTTTAAAGCACATTATACGCGAGACGTTTTTGTGGAAAAATTGAGGAAAATATGTGAAAAGTTAGAAATTAGAGAAATATGCATTATAAAGAAAGAAGATAACGCGTTATTTATAAGGAGTCTTATAGAAGAAATAAAAAGTAAAAATAAATATAACGGTCCAAGGATTTGTATTTTGAAAGGTATAAAAAGAATAAATAGTGACGAGGAAAAACAATTTATTATGAATGACTATCATCTGCTACCCACAAGCGGACATGCTGGGATTCGCAGAATGGTAAATAACATAAAACGTAAATTCTACTGGCCAGGAATAGAAAATGATGTTAAGAGTTACGTTAGAAAGTGTGAAAAATGTCAAAAAAGTAAACATTCTAGGCATATTAAGGAACCCCTAGTTATTACAACCACAGCTAGTTCTGCTTTGGAAAAAGTTTTTCTAGACATAATAGGTCCATTAGATAGAGATTTAGAAGATAATAAATATATATTAACAATACAATGTGAATTAAGTAAATTTGTAGAGGCATATCCTCTTAGAAATAAGGAAACGGTAAGTATAGCTAAGAATTTTGTGAATAATTTCATTTTAAGGTTCGGAATCCCAAAGGTCATCACTACGGATCGTGGAACTGAATTTATATCGGATACAATGGAACAGGTTTGTAAGTTACTAAATATAGAAAAACTAAGTTCTACTGCATACCATCATCAAACTATTGGTTCTCTTGAAAATGCACATAAACATTTAGGTTCATTTTTGCGCATACAATGTGATAACCATCCAGAGACATGGAGCCAATGGCTACCATTTTGGTGTTTTACATATAATAATACAATTCACTCAAGTACAAGATATGCACCATACGAGTTAGTTTTTGGAAAATCATGTGAAATACCTAGTAGAATTTCTTCTGACATTGAACCTTTATACAATCCAGACAATTACAGTTTAGAATTAAAGTACAGGTTACAGACAGCTAATAGGGATGCGAGAGAAAATTTGTTAAAGTCTAAAGAGAAAAGAAAACAGAAATATGATAAAAAGGTAAATAAAATAAAATACAAACCAAATGATATGTTATTAGTAAAAAATGAAACAGGAGGAAAATTAGATACCTTGTATAATGGCCCGTATTTAGTTATTGAAGAGCAGGAACCGAATGTAAAAATTTTGAGAAATAATAAAATTGAAATTATTCATAAAAATAGAACAAAACTTTTTGTAAAAGATAAATAATTAATGTTTATTTCTAAATCATTTCAAATTATTGTATACTATATTTAGATACATACTAATTGTTTTATTACTATTACTTTTACTTATTAAAACTTTTCATATTTACATTATATACTTATACAAAAAAAAAAAAACTTAATTATGTAATTAATTTTTATTTTTTTTATTTTGCCCCGGTGGTGTAGTGTAGTAACATTTAGTTTATAAGACATGTATTTTCATTATATGTAGGCAGAATAAATCAGAGCGTTGTCCGGAACACTTGTGCGCCTTTTACTGTATCTCCCCGTACCTCACACCTCATCTACTTTCCCATGATATGACACCCCCTGACATCACAAAGCAATACCCTGTATATGATTTCCGGTCAATACTATTATTAGCCCAGTCAGCATCAGCAAATCCCAACAACTCAAAACTTCCTTTTATATACCTTATATAATAATTTTTAGTTCTCTTTAAATACCTGAGATAATACCCTTTAGATATTCTGGGAAAGCATTCAAGAGAATGGTTAAGATGCTTTTTTTACATTTGAACTCAAATTAGTTACCTACTGTATGAAGTTATGAACATTCTTTCCATATTATAATATTTTTACTTTAAATCAGCTGATTTCTTGTACCTCAAACCGTTTAATTACAGATATATTATATTTATAATTTTTATATTTATTCATAGAATTCCCGATGTATTATAATATTAATTGTTGTCTTTCGTTGTTATTTTTTTTTACATATACCTACATATTTTAACTTTTTTCTTTTAAATATTTTTTACTGTTTTAGCACGGGTTTTAGCTGTTATAATTTTTTTGATAGGCTGTTTTATACTTTTATTAATGAGTTAATTTTTCATAAGATAGATATTGTTAGTATAAGTTTCGAAGCAACTGTTTAAAGTGTATTGCATGCTGAGTTAGCCTATAAGTGTGGTGTATAGTGTGAGATATTCTGTTTAACTATATAATTATGATAGAAACCACTGTATACTACGTTGGATTCCTATATAAATAAATAAATAAAAATAAATAATGTATATATTGTAACTAATGGACACTGAGTAGGAGAAATTTAGCGGTTGTTTAACCGCTAAATTTCAGAACACTATTTGTGCAGTTTCGTTTCCCAAAGGTTTCAATGGAACGACAGTAATAAAACTCCACTCTGCTCATCTCACAGAGCTGTGTTTAGAAGAGTAATGGGACGCTCAGAGACTACATATAGTTGAAATAGCTATAACGATAAACACTGGTCATTAACTTTGTTCGCCATTTCACTGTGTGATTGTAAGTGTAATTCAGTTATTAATCTTCTCGCAGCGATTATTTGTTTTGAAATTTATAATTTAAAAAAATTGCGAAAATCGGGACAGTCAGATAACGATGCGTTATGTGGCTCTCCAAGATTTTCAATTTTCGAAGTGATCGTAATTAACTTAACATATAAAAATAAAAATCTCGTTACCGCGATACACAATAAGCATCCAACGATGAGTGCCATCTAGTAACAAGTAGAAACATGCGAGTACACCCAATATTGACTGTGCTTGATCTGCGTAACTTTATTTAAGACGAAATTTCGTACCAGTGTCAATTTTTGTAATAATATCAAGCATTCACCTTTCTACCACCGAATGCAAGTCATCGCATGAGTCCAGTAGCATGCATAAAGTTTTATAACAGGGTAGGCAGTCAAAAAAAAAAAAAAATGAACAGCCACACTGCACCTATTTTATCGCAATTTTTTCCTAATTTATTTCAATTTTGTTGACTAGGATATAGGCTTTGTCATTACTTAGTTTTCCTTGTTACGATAATTATTATGAGTGATGATAATTATTCAACATCAAGTGCAAAGCAATCTTATCTATTTCCATACAAATTAACAATCACGGTAAAAAAAAATTGGTCTTAAGCACAGTTCGCAAATGAGAAGGTCCGACGTATTGAATGTTCGGTGTTTGTTGCAACTTGTTGATAGATGGCGCTCATGGTTCGAGAAAAGCGAGGCCGATCAAAGAAAGCAAATGTACCGTATATGTTTCTACTTGGTAACAGATGGCACACATCAAGTTACAAATCGTGGTGGCAAGGTTTTTATTATTGTGTTCATAGTCGATTATGAGAATGTCTTGCTTTGCTAGCGTTAGCACAGTAGTTAATGTATAGTTAGCGCTGTAGCTAACGCTAATAGTTCATAAGATACTGTGTATTCACTACAATTTTTCTAATTCCGTCCCCTATCACCATGTAGGAGAAACGGAACCCTAATACATTTACTTACTTACCATAATTAATACATAAAAATTAACATAAGTCGCTACTCGTGACGATTCACATGTTTCCAGGTGAACTTTAAAAAAAATTACCATAAGAAAAAAATTTCATCACAGAGGCGACATAATGCTATACGATATAAAATATTATATGTTCAGAGTAGTTAGGAGGAAAATAAAGTAAATTACTGTGACCCGCGGTTTCACCTGCAGCTCACAGTCTAATCTCAAAAGTATGTTGAAACGCACTAAATATAATTGTGTTTGCTCGCAAACGAAAAAAAACCGACTTCAATTACATCGACGAGTAATACAACGTAGATCGACGAAAAAATAGTCAAGTACATATACATACATACATATAATCACGCCTCTTTCCCGTAGGGGTAGGCAGAGACCACTTCTTTCCACTTGCTACGATCCTTACATACTTGTTTCGCTTCATCCACTTTCATTATTCCCTTCATACATGCTCGTCGGTTTAGGGTACTCTTGACCTGGCCTTTTTTCAAGACGTCCCCGATTTGGTCTTGAAATGTCCGCCTAGGTCTACCCCTTCCAACACTTCCACTCACACTCGCCTTATACACTTTTTTCGTCAGTCGTTCTTCATTCATTCTCTCGACATGACCAAACCATCTCAGCATACCTTTCTCAATTTTTGTCACTACATCTTCTTTCAGACCACACCGTTTCTTTATCTCACTATTTCTCATCCTGTCACTCAGTTTAACTCCTATCATACTTCGTAACGCTCTCATCTCAACTGCATTTATTCTGCTTTCATGTCTCTTCTGCCATACCCAACTTTCACTTCCGTACATGAGTGTCGGAAGCAACACCCCCTCATGCACAGCCAAACGAGCCTTTTTAGACACCTTCCGACTGCTCATAAAGGAGTTCAAAGCTCCGTTCACCATGTTTCCTGCATTCACTCTTCTTTCAATATCACTCTCACACTTTCCATCTCTTGTAAACTTCGAACCCAGATACACAAACTCATTCACCTGTTCAATTTGTTCATCTCCAATCACGATATTACAGTCTGTCACTACCTCATCTCTTTCAAACACCATCACTTTCGTCTTCTTTACATTCATCTTCATTCCCTTTCTAACAAAAGCTCCACTCATAGCAGTTACCATCTCCTGCAACTCCTCGGCCGAGGACGCAAGTAGTACTTGGTCATCAGCATAGAGAAGACATTTGACGAGTAACTCACCCATTCTCAACCCACTTTCATTCTCTTTTAACTCTGTCAAGCAATTGTCCATGAACAAGTTAAACAGCCACGGTGACGCTACACATCCCTGTCTAACACCTTTTTCGATATTAAACCATTCACTGTATGCCCCATTTATCCTCACACAAGCACTAGAATCCCTATAAAGAGATTGTAGTGCTCGCATGAGTGCGCCGCTCACACCGTACACGGACAATGCTGACCACAATTCATTCCTCACCACTCTATCATAGGCCTTTTCCAGATCCACGAACGCGCAATAGACCTTTTTGTTTTTTGCTAAAAACTTTTCGGCTATGCACCGCAAGGAAAAGACCTGATCCGTACATCCCATTCCCTTTCTAAATCCCGCTTGTGCATCCCATACTTTTTCATCTGTTTCATTCACAACCCTTTCAATCAACACTTTCGCATACAATTTACCGACGACGCTGAGAAGGCTTATACCGCGGTAATTTATGCAGTCCTGCCGTGACCCTTTTCCCTTATACAACGGCACGATTACGGCTTTGCACCAGTCTTCCGGTACTTGCCCATTTCGCCAGCACAAATTGAAAAGGCAGTACAGCTGGCTAGCCACTATACCCTGTCCAGCCCTCAGCATCTCGACGGTGATCCTGTCATACCCTGCAGCCTTACCTAATCTCATACTTTTCAGCGCTTTCACTATTTCATCCATGCTTATCTCACTTTCATCGACATTTATACTACTCTCAATGGAAGGTGCCGGATGTTGTACCTGCACTTCCTCTCTTTCAAACACACTTTCAAAATACTCTTTCCATCTCTTTAACACACATTCTTCTCCATTTATAACGCTCCCATCTTGACTCCTGATTGTGCTCAGCTCCGAGGGAGAAATTTTTCCTCTGGCTGTTTTGATGGATTTCCAGAAAAACTTAATGTTTGACTGGAAATCTTCAGTGAGCCTCCTATCAAAATCATCCTTTCGTTCTTCTTTCTTTCTAGACACAACTTCTTTCGCTACTGATTTCAATCTTTTATACTTCGTTCTTGCTTCCTTTACCTCGTCATCCGTTGCCTTTTGAACCTTTTGGTTAGCTTTTGTTGCTAACCAATCCAACCACGCTTTCTTCTTTTCTTGCACAGCCTTTTGTACATCTTTATCCATCCATACATTATAGTTCTTTCTTCCTTTCCTTCTTTTAGCTACCCCGCACACCTCAATAGCACTATTCACGACCCCTTTCTTAAAAGTCTCCCACAAATTCTCAATCACACCTATCTCTTCTATGCCTTTAAAACTTTCTTTCAGTTTCTCTACATACTCATCTTTCTTTTCTTTTCCTTGTAGATTTTCCACTTTTATTCTGGCTAAAACACTCGTAGACTCGGCCCCTCGGTGGCGCCATCGTTTAAAGAGGCCACGTATTCGGGCTATGACCAGGAAGTGGTCTGTGTCGAGACCAACACCGCGGTATGCCCGAGTGTCAAGCACTTTCTTTCTCAGTCTTTCATCCACAATTACAAAATCAATCATACTTCTAGACTCACCCTCATCTCTTGTATACAAATGGATCTTTTTGTGTTCAAACATTGTGTTGACCACGCAAAGATTCCATTCCAAGCATACTTCAAGCAGACTTCTCCCATTGTCATTCACTCTTTCGTCCCCAAACATACCCAGAACTCTTTCATACCCATCACGCTTTACTCCAACCCACCCATTAAAGTCCCCTAACATTACGATCCGTTCATTTTCTCCGCATTTATTCAAGACCTCTCTCATGCTATCCCAAAATTCCTCTCTCTCTTGTTGGTCTTTTAATGACCTACCTCCGCGCAGATCCGTCGGTGTCAAGTCAATTAACTATGCGTTATCAAAGATTAGTCAAAAAGTAGTTATCAGATCTCGATAAAATTTATATGTGCCTACATGATAAACATCAGCTTTCGATTAAACTAAAAATTACCAAAATCGGTACACCCAGTAAAAAGTTATTGTGGATTTTCGAGAGTTTCCCTCGATTTCTTTGGGTCCCCATGGGAAAGTTATGCGGTATAATACAACGTTGATAGACGAAAAAAGCGTCAAGTAAAAACGCATTATTTGATATAACTCGAAAAGTAGTTGTTGGATCTCAAATAAATTTAAATAGGACCAAATAACACACACCACCTTTCGATTAATAGAAAATTCGTCGAAATCGCTCCACCCAGTCAAAAGTTCTGAAGTAACATACATAAAAAAAATACAGTCGAATTGAGAACCTCCTCCTTTTTTGGAAGTAAGTTAAAAACTGTCTAAACTAATTCTAAAAGCACTCATTATGTTAAAAAAGCCTGCGCAATAAGGGATATATTCAAAACATTGCGAAACAAGTCACAGTAATGGTACAACAACTAAACATCTAAGTACAACCGCACCACGCGAATCTAGTTTCAAACAAAAAAATACAGAACCAAAAGAAAATACTTCACTGTCACCGATCTAATCAATTAGAAACGTAACGAGTGATCCGTGTGAAGGAGACGCAATGTTTCCTCAAACAAAGACGATGTTTTATTTAAAGCTCTAATTTACATCGAACACGGCGCGTCCGTCTCCACTCGAAGCGTTCTTTTATCGAGATTATTATTTCTTTACGATTCGTCGAGACTTGTGCGGACGACACGTTTGTTGTTGAACACAGAGAGGCCTCCGTTGTGAAACCGAGTTATATAATATGCCATCTAGAAATAGTGTATATATTTAATTAATATTAATAAAGAAATATTAGCTGTCGTTTACAATACACACTAAAACACGTGAACAAACTATTGTACATAATCGTAACTGTTGTTACTATAGGGACATGTATTTATATAAATATATCTATACATTTATGCGTCGACTTCATACCTAAATATTTCTAGTAAATTTAAACCTTACCGTATCAATAGTATACCATCGTGTAAATAACATACGAAGCGTGAAATTGAATCCAACTTCTCGTGAAATACAAATGTCTTATAGCTACCGAAAAATCGTATAGAAATTTAAATGTAATTTGCAATTCAGCGTCTACTGCGCCCCAATATTGAAATATTTTTTCTATCTTTTCAAAAATTTCCTTTCGAAATATTATAAATACAAAGAATGGGGAAAAAAGACATTACGTGAAGTCACATATGCGTTTCGATATGATATTTATATGTGAGTTATCGGTCTCGGGGAAACTGCATTCGTAAAACGAAAAACAGAAAATGTCTTACTTTTCTATTATTAACACGTCTAGAATATCCCATTATAGCTGCCTTTCTCACTCAGCTATCTCTCTCTGACGTTTAAAGAAACAGTGATTAACGCAAAGAATGCTGCACCCCATTCGTATGCTTATTAGCGATCCCCTGAACACTTGACAAAACTTCGCCTATTTAGGATGGTCCAATTTATAGGAGAAAGCAATTTAGTGCAACAAATAAAGTAAAAAATATATATAACTTGGATCAATCTGTTAGTTTCTTTATTGAACCGACTCAGTTTGTGTTGGACTCGGACAAGAAGAGTTTCATAGCACTGGATAAAATTTTACATCACATATTTCTTAAGATCTAGCAAAATAAAAAAAAAAACGAAAAAAAAAACACATTTCTTCTATATAGGCCTTCTCATGTAACAATAATATTATTATAATTCCAATCACTATACAGGTTGTTTCAAATATACCGACCGAAGACAGACAAACAAACAGACGAGCGGACAGTGAGGTTATAATAGGATTGCGTTCGCTTACTTCTACTTTATTTTAAATAAAAAACGCTCTCAACAATAACTTGTATCACGACATGAAGGATCAAAGTAAGACACTTAGGAGCAAAGTCTAATTATAAAGAAAAATTTTATAGCTCAGAGATGACTTGAAAGAATTTCCATCAAATGTTAAAGGCTTTTCTTATAACGCTTCAGACGACAACACGTCACGTATTAAATATTGTTTCTAGTACAGATGTTAGTTCAGATCTACTATCTGTCAGATATGTTTCATTTTGACATTCATGACTGTTTCTAATTACGACTACACATTAATTGTATCCTAATCGTGCATTAAATTTGATTGCAGACAAATATAGTAATTAATAAATGTTAAATAAAAGTAAATAATCCAGTTTATAAATCATTCATTCGTGAATTCAATTGACTCAACCCTCGCCTTAAATAAAACAAACACACAACGAGCCTCTCATCACGTGAGCTCTCAGCGGTCAAGCGCTCAGTACACATTAAGTGTTGGAACATTTCCTCAACAATAATATTATTTCTCGGACCTGCGGCGAGGAGATAGTGATGTTAGTTGTACACTCGTGTACGAAGTATGTAAAAGAACTTTTCTGAAAAAAAAAAAAAAAAAAAAACAAAATCATGATGATATACTAATTGTATTAACACAGGTGCTATATTTTTCAAAGGTGAGTAGTAGATGAACTAAGAAACGTTTTTTTTTTCGTTGAAATCTTAAAAATATAAATATTACTTCATTATAACTGTTTTGTACGATCTATGCATTTCAGAATTTAGTAAAAATTAATGTTTCAAAAATTTGTGTTGTGAATGTACCAATATTTTTTTCTCGTTCAACGTTTCTTTTAAAATAATTTGTTTTGATATTTTCGCTCCAACAGTCCCCAGCCCTCTTGTTACGTCAGGCTGCCGGACCGCGATAAGTGACGTAACAAATATAGTGGGATTATCTTACGCAGCTTCCCGAACAAACCCGGTCACCTGACTGACAATAGAAGTATTACGATTTATACAATATCAAATATTTGAAACCTTTTCATAGTATACATAATAATATTCTTAATATAAAAGTATACTAAAAAGTAAATTAGTTGTTTTGATAAAGGGGTCAATATTTCTATACTTAAATGCCACAGAAGTATTTACACGTGCAGTGGTTCGTAGCACTGTGCTACATGACGTAGCGTACCGCTAAGAAGCTACATATTTAAGGAAAAATGAAATATTCTTATGGCGTGTGAACGCAAAACACTGGATAAATGTTTATTAAAGATGTTCATATAATCGGTAACATAAAAACAAACGTATGAAGATTGTACGTAAATATATCTTTCGTAACGCTCTCGTCACGCATTCACCAGCTTACTCCCTAAATCAAGCGAGCGTAAAGGAGTTTTACTTCAGTCGTGTGGTCTAAAGCACAATCGTTTCTTTAAACACGTAAAAAGAAATATTTTTCGAGTCATATAATAATCTTTCCAAGCTCCCTATATTATGATACCGCACTTATAATACAGCCTTTGACTTTTATAGCAGCTACGTGAGACGCGAGTGGGTTTCGCGTTCAGTTGAAATAATTTACGACATACACACCCCCATACCCTCCTAAAATTATAATACATTATATACTATACAAGACAAGCTTGATATTTCATATTGTTACGACCTTTTGTGCTAGCTTAAAATTTTTCATTAATATTGAGTCAAACGTACATACACAAGCTCACTCAAATAAAGTACACGTTACATTATTACCTCTTAAAACATACAAACAAAACAAAATACTATTTGTTTTTACAATATTTTATTGTATGTTGAAGTGAGAAAGAATAATTTAGCAAGTTAATTAACTAGAAACAAAATGTATCCTATAAAATGTGTTTGTATAAGTATAATACTTACAAATTCTACACAGCTGTCTATGGACGCACAAGGTCTTCTTGACAGATTTACGGTTATCCCCCTAAGTGCGTCTTATCCGGCAGCGGTCGAAGAAACGAATAGAAATCTATTTTGACTTTACGCAAGTTACAGGAAAGGTTTTTTTTTATTATTTTTATTGGACATACCTTGTGATTTGACTCGCGTTACTTTATGACAATAAGCTCAGTATATTTTGAATGAAAGAGTAACAAACATCACATGATACAAAATTTTTTTTTAATTAAGAGTACATTGAACTGTTGTTTATATCATTAAAAGGGGCAACCAACACCCAAGTGTAAAAGCTACACTTAGGGGTAGGTCGCCCATTTTGGAAACGTACAGAATAAATTTTATGTACAAAAATTAAAATCTTGTTACCGCGATTCACCGTTTGTAGTCAAAGATGAGCGCCATCTATCGGCAATGTACATTTAACCGTCGTTCCGTGGAATGTTGTGAAGATTTCGGAAGAAATTAATCGTTAACGAATCAGATCCATAGAAATTTCTCACTGAGTGATTGTTTGATGTATGTTACGATAGAATGTGAATGTACCAAACATTCTGTGTCTCGATTTGTTGACTAATGGCGCTCATCTTCGATTACAAATACATACTGCGTCGCGGTCTTAAGATTTGAGCATCTGGAGTAAGCCATTATAGAAATAGATGTGATTTTTTAATGTTTCGTACCTCGTCACAGGGCGGCACGGAACTCCTGAGGACATAGGACTAATGGAATTAAAACAAAGCTAATGTTAATAAGAGAAGTTGATATGTTCTTATGTCAATAGAATCAGCATCCACATTCCGAACTGATGGTGGCTTCACATTCACTAAAACTAATTGTTCAAATCTATTTGGTAATTAATTGTTTTGATAGTTAAAAAATAGTTTGTAATTTTAGTAAAAAAAATTGAAATTAAGTATTTTTTAATATAAAATAGGTACCACGATTTATTATTTTTCCGACTACCCACTTCTAACATATATATTTGATGGATTCATGTTGATTACAACTCCTGAATCGTGCCGGCAAGATTTAATTTAATGTTTACTTCGATGTTTCATCAGTCTTCGCACTTTTTTAAAAATTAAAAAAAAAACTGATCAGTAATGATAAAAAATGATAATTGAAATGACATTTGAATATAATTAGATAAGTCAAAAAAGTTTACATTAACTAAATGTGTTTAACTTCATGGCGGTAATACGGTTGAAGACTTAAATATATTCTAGTATTTTTGTTGCAAAATAAGATTAAAACGATAAGTATTAATGAGATATTTACCATGCTTGTCGAGTAAATCTCGTAAGTTCGATAAGTTCCTGATGTTTCGTTGGTTCTGATATAACGCCTGCATAGGTGGATATAAATAATAATTATTGATATAAAAGCCACAGACGAAATTTTAGTAGTACAGTTTTGGTAAACTTATGAGGAAACTTAAACCTTGAAACCTTGTCATAATATTGTTTAAAGTTTTTATGAGAAACATGCCAATGTGTGTTAATAAAACTCACACTAATTGCGAGTACTCCCATTTTCAAAATTATCATAACTGACTTTATATACAATAATAAAAATCTTGTGACCGCGATTCATTATTGTAAACCAACGATCAGCGCCAGCTGTCAACACGTCGAAACATACGATAAACACCGATATAATAATAATAAAAGTAATTTAAAATTATAACAATGAAGTCCACTGACGGTAGATTTAAATCAAATCACAAAACTGGACGCGTACATTACTATCTCTAAACATTTCGATTAATTTTGACCAAGACTTTACGAGTAATTGTGAGCTATATCTAATAACGCGTACTTGTGTATAAATTGAAGTCGATCTTTATTGTGTGACAACAAACACAGTCACTGACAGACGAACCTCACCGGCGGTTACAAATCCTAAATCACGGTGGCAAGATTTTATTTTTGAGTGTAAACTCAATCATTATGTTTCGAGTAGGGAGTACATCTTCAGTTTCTCTTATGTTTCTTTAATTTTTGCACTTGCGTTGCACGCAGCTGTCAACGGTATACCAATTCACAATTTTAACTGTCACTCAAATTTTCCTAGCTCAAAGATCAAGAGATGCAACCAGTTCTGTATTGATTTTCTCATGTAATATATCTCATGTACATAATTTTAAAAACTATAAAAATCACAGAGGTAGAGTACACAGTTCTGATAATTATGATTAAATTTTGTAACAAAGCGTCGTTCCATTGCAGTTGGAGTGAAGAAACGTAGATCGAAGAATGTGAATGTTCGAAGTGTCATAGAGTGTCTACTTGTTACTAGATGGCTCTCATCGTCATTTTCAATATCTGAATCGCGATGGTAAGATTTTAATGTTTGTATATAAAGGCGATACTGATAATTTGAAACTGGCATGTAGTCTGTAGGTGCAATATTTGAACTGTAATTCAAATATGTCACCTACGGCCACATTTCAACTCCAAAATAATTGTGTTTGCTCGCAAACGAAAAAAAAACCGACTTCAATTACATCGACAAGTAATACAACGTAGATCGACGAAAAAATAGTCAAGCAACTACGCGTTATCAAAGATTACTCAAAAAGTAGTTATCAGATCTCGATAAAATTTATATGTGACCACATGATAAACATCAGCTTTCGATTAAATTAAAATTTATCAAAATTGGTACACCCAGTAAAAAGTTATTACGGATTTTCGAGAGTTTCCCTTGATTTCTCTAGGATCCCATCATCAGATCTTGGTTTCCTTATCATGGTACTAAACTAGGGATATCCCCTTTCTAACAAAAAAAGAATTATTAAAATCGGTACATCCAGTAGAAAGTTATGCGGTATAATACAACGTAGGTCGACGAAAAAAGCGTCAAGTAAAAGCGCATTATTAGATATAACTCGAAAAGTAGTTGTTAGATCTCAAATAAATTTAAATGGGACCAATTGGCACATATCACCTTTCGATTAAAACAAAATTTGTCGAAATCGGTCTACCCGGTCAAAAGTTCTGATGTAACATACATAAAAAAAAAAAACAGTCGAATTGAGAACCTCCTCCTTTTTTGGAAGTCGGTTAAAAAAAAAATTGAACAAGTTTTCATTTGTCGCTCAGACGAATCGTATTGGTTTCAATTATTTTATCTGTATCGCACTAGGCCGTGAATATCTTCCTGTATGATCCTGTCTTCAGATCATATTGTAAAATGTACTTTACACATCTATCACGTGTTTTATTTACGTAAAACCAAACAATAATACTATATTTACGAATGGTTAGTAAAATATTCGACTTTATAATGCAGGATTTTAATCACATTCATACACACATATAACACGTGTGTGTCGATAGATGGCGCTCATCGTTAGCTATAAATACTGAATCGCGGTGGCGAGATCGTTGTTGTTGTGTTCAAGTATATCTGTAAAACCCGTTGGGATTGTCACCACCCAGTGAGCACTTGAGAAAGTAATTTTTGCAGTTCCTTACCACGCCACAGTGTGTAACGGAACCCCCCCGTAACTAAATCTTCGCTGTCATTCTGCTATTTATATTTATTTAGTTATTGTCCGTCTGCAGATCTATCCTTAGAGCCCTAATATTTGAACTCTTGTTACTTTCATACAATTTATTTTATTACGGCTATTATTTTTATATCATTTTTTTAATTTTTGTATCTGAATTTTATCTTGCGAATTTTTGCAGTTCCTTACCACGTCACTGCGTGTAACGAAAACTTCCCCAGTCGTGCTGCTCCATATTTCGAGCAGGAAATTTCCTGCTGTGCCCTACTTCTGTTAATTTAATTAATAATCACGGTGACAAGGTGTTTACTGTTGTATTTATAGTAGATTATTTTTACTACTTTATATAAGTTTTAATTTCAAAAAGATATAACTTTGGCACAACTGAAAGCCATTAAACCAATCAATCAATCAAAAATTATTTTCGTAACTATAGCAGATAGAATAACGTAAGTAGACCAAACAAAATCCTTTTTATTAACCGACTTCCAAAAAAGGAGGAGGTTCTCAATTCGACTGTATTTTTCTTAATGTATGTTACATCAGAACTTTTGATCGGGTGGAGCGATTTCGACAAATTTTCTTTTAATCGAAATGTGGTGCATGTCATTTGGTTCCATTTAAATTTATTTGTGATCTAACAACTACTTTTCGAGTTATATCTAATAATGCGTTTTTACTTGTCTATTTTTTCGTAGGTCTACGTTGTATTATACCGCATAACTTTCTACTGGTTGTACCGATTTTAAAGATTTTTAATTTAATCGAAAGGTGATTTTCATAACGTGGTTACATTTTAATTTCATTAAGATCTGATTACTACTTTTTGAGTAATCTTTGATAACCTACGTTGTATTACTTGTCGATGTAGGTAATTGAAGTCGGTTTTTTTTTTCGTTTGAGAGCAAACACAATTATGTATAAAAGCAAACTAATTAAACAACCATTTAAGATCATAATATTACAAAACTCAGGCACGTTCCGCAGATGCGAGAGAGTAAATGTCCGGCATTATGTGTGTTATACACGACGATGTTCTAGTGACAATGTTTGTTACAACTACGAGTGAACGGCGATATAAAACTTATTGAAACTTTTGTTAAAATTGTTCAAAATAGAGAAAAAGTTCCATCGAGACGTTTACAGCGTCACTCGTAGGAACTTTAACTCTATTTTCCGAAATTATTATAATTAACTTTATATACAAGAATAAAAATCTTGCCAACGCGATTCATTATTTGTAATTATTGATGAGCGCCATCTATCAACAAGTAGAAACACACACCGAACATTCACTGAACTGTTACAAATGATTCGTGACGGGTTTTCAATTGAAACTCGCATTTCAAAAACATTTAGCCTAAATCTCACAGAACACTATTACTCCTACCGGAGCTAAATCTAGTCTATCGCAGTACATTACAAGTGATAAGTGTTGACGTTATTTAAGTAAAGAAGTTATATTTGACATACAAGTCATCCCTCGCAGCTCTGTTTGCCTTGAAATATAATAGTTTATAATTAACGTTTTGTAATGCATATATTATATTTAATATTTAAGTACGTACGTATATTGCTGATGTTTTTTATTTATTCTTATCATACGAAACTGAACAGAAGCAACAACTGTTCTTAATAAACAAAATGTCAATTTGAAAGTAAATCGAAATTACTTTTTCATCTTCAATGTTTTGTAACAACCAACTGCTCTTAGATTTAAAATGTATGTTAATCTCGTAATATCCTGAAAATCGTCGCTTTCTTAGCGGGTCCCATAAAAAGATAACAGCCCTTACAGAACCGTGAATATTTATTATAATGAATAATTAATTTCGGTTCGTATTGTTTTACAAAGAATGAAAAAGTCTCTTAATAGCTTTTTTTTATTTTTTATCAATAATAATGACATATTGATTTAACATAATTATGTTAAGTTTGAGACGGAATAGAAGACGGCTGACGTGAACTTTAAGATATAAGATGAAAATTTATTTTTTGTAAGTTTTGATGCAGGATATGTACGGGTCACTAAGTGGGAAGTGGTAACATCAATACAAATATATTAGTATCAGTGAAATACATTTATTTAATAATATATATCAATAATAATATTGTATACATATAGTAAGAAATAATTATATATATAAATGCGTTATTAACAGTTTAAGGTATAATATAACATCAACTGTCACTACTAAACACAACACTCGACTGTTTTCAATTTTCAGTTCCTTTCAAAGTTAATAATCTTAAATAACGCGTATTTACTTGACTATTTTTTTGTCTACTTACGTTGTGTTACTTACAATGTAATTGAAATCGGTTTTATTTTACGTTTGCGAGCAAACACAATTACAATTTTTTATTGATATTGAGCTATCAGATCCCTCCTCATGTTAATCTTCCATTTGTGCTTTGAGCTTTCGACGTATCTGTTTTTCTTGTCTTTACAAATCCATTTAAAATACGTTTATATGTTAAAGGAGTCAAATTAAAAAAAAGATATGTTTCCATAAACTGTAACCAGACACGGAACTAACATTTATAGCATATTTCTTTAGTTTAGTACCATGATAAGGAAACCAGGATCTGATGATGGGATCCCAGAGAAATCGAGGGAACTTCTTGAAAATCCGCAACAACTTTTTTATAATTTTTAATTTAATCGAAAGCTGATGTTTGTCATGTGGTCACATATAAATTTTATTGAGATCTGATAACTACTTTTTGAGTAATCTTTGATAACGCGCAGTTACTTGACTATTTTTTCGTCGATCTACGTTGTATTACTCGTCGATGTAATTGAAGTCAGTTTTTTTTCGTTTGCGAGCAAACACAATTATTTGCAGATAAACATTATGTATGCAATTATGATGCATTTTCATTACCTAGAAAAAACCATACATGATACATACACATATATATGTATAACCAATATATCAAGCACAATGAATATTGTAGGTACTGGTATGTTTCTACTTGTTACTAGATGGCACTCATCGTTTGTTGCTTATTGTGAATCGCGGTAACGAGATTTTTGTTTTTATATATAAAGTTGGTTACGATCACTTTGAAAATTGAAAATTTCGTGGAGGTCATAACGCATCAAGTGTTATCACCTTCACCCAATTTTCGCAAATATTTAAATTATAAATTTCAAAACAAATATTCAACGTCGTCACAGACGACACTTGCAGACGGTTGCCAATACGGGATCGCTGTGAAAAGATTAATAATTGAATAACACTTACAATTGCACAATGAAATGGCGTACAAAGTTAATGATCAGTGTTTATCGTTATAGCTATTTCAACTATATGTAGTCTCTGAATGTCCCATCACTCTTCTAAACACAACTCTGTGAGATGAGCAGAGTGAAGTTTTATTACTGTCGTTCCATTGAAACCTTTGGGAAACGAAACTGCACAAATAGTGTTCTGAAATTTAGCTGTTAATTATGAAGCCGAAGGTGAAGGCTATTTATCAACAAGTCCAAACATAACCGAATGCCAACGAATGTACGGTTGTTTATTGGTGGTAGTAAATATTAGATCGCGGTGGTAAGATTTTTTTTTGTATGTAAAATCAACTGTGATAATTCCGAAAATTCGGCTGGCGGTTCAAACTAGTAATGCTGAAATATTACAAGTTTGAACATAAGCTCTCATTATAAAACAGTAACAACTTTTAACAAACTGTCAACATATTTTAGACTTCCGCGCACTCGCAGCTTTAACAGAAATTTATCACTAAACAATAATTGTCTCTGCTCACAAATGAAAAAACAACCGACTTTAATTACATCGACAAGTAATAAATAAAACGTAAGTAGACACAAAATGATCAAGTACTTAAGTTTTGATACACGAAACACTAATTTTCAGTTATGACTGCCTCGATAAGTCGATACTAATAAGTGATACCAAAATACAACTACACAATTACAGCCTATGTCACTGCAGGACTTCTTCCTCTCTGCGGGAGTATTTCCTATTACTTGCACTTTAGATAGATATTACGAAACTTATTAAGTAATTGAAGTTTGAAACAGGCAAGAAATAATAATACATTTGTTTAAATTTTATCGTATTCGATTATTGTATTTGCGGGTAAATGTCAAAAACATCGCCGCTAAGTAAGTCTACCTTTGCTTATCCGACTTCGTCCAGTAGTAATAATAGAAGTTATAAGTAATTATATTAACTTGCATATAAATATAGCATGTGCTGTGTGGTTACGCCAGTAAAGAATATAGCCACCCGCTCTTTTCCCGTTGGTGTCGTAAAAGGCCACTAAGGAATAGCACAGTTCCACTACCACCTTGGAACTTAATAAATTACAGTTTAAAAAAACAAAAAAAAACGCCTTTATAGCTAATCGAACTAAAAAGTAGAAAATAATTTTTAATTACAAAGAGTTTATATTACAGTAGTAGAAGATAGAACAATCAATCATAATTAATTACTTCGAAATAAAATTGTAATAAAATTTAAGAGAGAATAATTCAATTTAGAGTAAAAAAGTATTAACTTGTCACGGCTCCAACTATATCTCTGTGACACGGCAGCACAACGGAGACCTAGAGCTACACACATATAGTTCCGTCACGCCCTGTTACGGGGTTAGGAACTCCAAAAATTGCACAAACGTAAAAACTGCACAAAGAATCTGGTCACAGACACAGATATAATGGTAATAATGCAGTCAATAACTTTATGTATACTAACAAAAATCTTGTCATCGCGGTTCAGGATTTATAAACAACGATAAGTGCCATCTATTAACAATCGATTCAGTTTCGCTTGTCGTTGACGGCACTTATCGTCAGTTACAAATGACGAATCACGACGACAAGGTCTTTATTGTTGTACATAAAGTCAATTATGATCATTTGGAATATTGGGGAACAAAATACCTTCGTGTATCACTTACATCTGGGTCTTCAGTTTCCACTTTTTAACATTTCCAAGAAGTTTTAGATTTCAATGCGCTCATAGCCTTAACGTAACTATTTTACTAAATCAACGTCATTCGTCTGTAACACAACGCAAACCTTTAATATGATTTGTTCTATCCAAGTTGAGATGTATACAAGCTGTAGTCCGAGCTGAAGAGAAGGAAAAGTTTTGAGTTTTCCTTTGAAATTACTTGGGTATATGTTGAATTTAAAACAACCGCTCTGGTGTGTGAGTTTGTGGTGGTGTGAGTGTTAACCTCAAACATCGATGGTTTTCTGGCTATAGTTGTATTTGTACAAATATTTCTTTCCGGTTCGGATGTCTATCCTTCTGGGTCTCTCAGTGGTCAGCTCGGTCCCGTTTGTTATCATAAATGCCTTATAGCGACCGTTACTCATAGTAGGAAGTAAATCCGCCAACCTGCAGTGGACCAGCGTGGTGGATTAAGCTTCTATCGTTCTCCTACACGGAGAAAGAGGCCTATGCTTAGCAGTAGAAAATTACAGGCTGAACGCGATGTTAAATTTATAAATTTAAATATAAAGAAATCAAGTCAAAGTATCGTTTTCCTTTGTATAATTTTATAATTCAGTATAGAAAGTGTAAAACATCACGACTTTAGGAGACATGACTTTATGACTGAGCTACATCCGTGAGGGAGCGCGCTGATCACGGCTGTCAATGTATGTAAAGTCAACTGTGAGAACGTCGAGTGTTTGGCTTGAGATTCATTCTAGTAACGTTAAATAATTACTAGAAAGAATCTTTGGCCTTTAATGTAAAAACAGTAACAACTTTTAGAAAACTTTCAACACGCTTTGGATTTCCGCGCACACTCAGCATTAACAGAAATTTATAACCAAAACATGGCGAACATTCACTTTGTCGGATATGCAGAACATGCGTAATTGTTATAATATTCTTAATGTTAAAAACCTGTGGCATAAATTAACTTTTAAATACACATTTTCTAATAAACTTCGATATTTTTTGAATCAAAAACACTTAGACCGCGTGTAATAGTTGTGATTAAACGCAACTAAATATGTTATGCTTTAATGACATTACTAGTGAGCTTTGTGTCGTTGACTTTAACTGATACAGTATTTACGTAACAAAAAATTTGACTCTCTGTCTGTTGTGTGTGTGTGTGTGTGTGTGTGTTGGTTGTTTTATTTAATATCACAATATATATGCTGACATTACTTATATCCATTTATCTCAACAACTGTTAAACAAATTGGACCGATTACAAAACATATGTATTCGCTTCATATTTCACTGGTAAATAATACTTTTTTCAAGCAGAGTCGTGTTCTTGTGGTGAACAAGGAGACCAGAACTCCTGGGAGGAATAGGAGATAGGGTCGGCAACGCGTTTGCAACACTTCTGGTGTCGTCTGCAACGTCTAAAAGCTACGGTAATCGCTTCCCGCCAGAAGAGCCGTACGCCTGTTTACCGACCTAGTTACATAAAATAAAATAAAATACTAGATACTGTTACAAAAATAAACACCCGCAGTACAAAATGTCGTCTTAAATAAAGTTACGCAGATCTATCACAGTCAATATTGGACGTACTGGTATGTTTCTACTTGTTACTAGATGAGGCGTCTTCCTCTTCAACTCGAGTGGTGTTTCTAACAAGTACTTGTTTGGTTTGTCGTTTTCTTTTGTGTTTGATGATACGAATGGATGTACAAGTAGCGTTCTTGTTGGTTTGCTCGGGTTCGACGTCCCGGCCCCGAAGGGCTCGGTTTTATTTGTTGAAGCCAATTTGATTGTAGGTATTTACTTTTAAAAAATATCACTTTTGTTTTGAATTTCATTAACATACCTTCTTTAAGTTTACTTTTAGTTATAGATACGTCTATGATATAAAAAAATATTCAAGCAATAAAACATATAAAAGTACCAACTCTCGAAATTAACTTAATTTTGCACTAATTATATATTTTCACTACCACTCACGTTTCATTTTTACAAATCAACTTCGATCTAAACTTCAAATTATTAAGTACTTTATAAATCAAAAACTGTTCCAAATCCGTGTAATCTTTTTTCAAATTGTTCTTTCAAACAATCAAAAACAGTCACAGTACCGCCCGCGTGCACAACAATGTCACAACACAGACGTCCTTGAACTTGCGCACAGGTGACGTTTGTTTGTAAACAAACAACACGTAAACCATGAAATATCATTCAATGAACACTCACATTTAATTAAAATTAACTTAAATAAAATCAAAGAAATATTGGTTTTATTACGTTAAGAAAATGTATGTTCGTTGGTACGGCGCGACGTATTGATTACAACTGAAGATTTTTTTTTTTATGTCACTAGGTCGGCAAACAAGCGTATGGCTCACCTGATGGTAAGCGATTACCGTAGCTTAAAGACGCCTGCAACACCAGAAGCATCGCAAGCGCGTTACCGACCCAATCCCCAATCCCCCCAGGAGCTCTGGTCACCTTACTCACCAACAGGAACACAATACTGCTCGAAAACAGTATTATTTTGCTGTGATCTTCTGTAAGGTCGAGGTACTACCCCAGTCGGGCTGCTCCATATTTTGAGCAGGAAATTCCTGCTGTGCCCTACCTCAGTTAGTTTAGTAGATTTGAGGAGTGTTCGTAGGCGGGACCAGGGAGGGCGGTGATGTAGACCACGCCTCTCATAGCTAGGTTCTAGGCGATCAGTATGTATACTATATAGGTAGTCAGACATAAACGAAAACAAAGTTACGGAATGCAGCACCATATAAGCATTATTTAGCATTGACGCCTACGATCTCGTTTCGCACAAGAGATTTCAATACGAAAAGAACGCAAGACAATAGTGTCTTTAGTGGCGTGTTGATTTTACCGGAAGCAAGATTGTTCTCTGAATAATAATGACTTGAACCTTTTGATTAAAAATTCAATTTAAGCAAATGCCTTGAATGTCTATGTGAATTTTTCTTTTCATTTTTTCAATTAAATCTGTTGCAATATATCTTATATTGTATAAGTACAGTTGTGTAAGAAACATATTTTGTATACGGTTTTAGAAGCAATCGTTATAAAATTTATGACAACAACTGCTACCGACGGCCATATAATATATCAGAGAATGAGAGCAAAGCCACGAGAAAAAACTCCCATAATAAAAATATATATTTACTAGCTGTGCCCGCGGCTTCGCCCGCGTTGAAATCAGTTTATCACAAAGTTTTCCCGGCAAACTTCCAGTGAAACTCTCATCAAAATCGGCTTTGCCGTTCCGTAAACCTTCCTCTTGAAGCCCTCTCTCCATTTGTGAAACCGCATGAAAATCCGTTAAGTAGATTTTGAGGGAATCGGTCACATACGCTTTTGGGAACTTTGTTTTATAATACACTAACTGTTGCCCGCGACTACGTCCGCGTGGTTATGAAGATATGCATTACTATTAAGATGCTTAACGCAAATTATTTCTTTATTTCAGTCACTTGAAATGCTTATCACTCTGAGTAACTTTTTCAAAGGCACAATTTACTATAATTTAATAGTTATTTTTATAAAACCTCTCTATACACCACATTTTTAGTTTTATTTTCAGGCTGCAGTATGAATAACCTATCAGGCGAACTTGTTGCTACTGTATATGTTTCATACAAACTATCAACCCCAATTAAACCCCCTTAGCGATGGAATATCGCAAAATCCGTTCTTAGCGGACGTCTACTAACTATAATCTACCTACCTGCCAAATTTCATCTTTGTCCATCTTGGATGGATGGACCATCCAGCGATTTTTGAGTTCTCGTGTGACCAGAATGTGTGTGTGAATCAGTGACCTTTCTCTTTTATATATATAGATTACGATGTATTATTTGGACACTTCCTCGCCATCTATAGAGCATACATTTTAAATTTCAAGTCTCTTACCTTAATAACATATGACTTTCATATAAACTTCCAACCCCCGTTTTATCCCCTTATGGATCGAGTTTCGTAAAATCCGTTCTTAGCGGATGTCTACGCCCTATAAGGAGCCTTTCTGCCAAATTTCAAGTTTGTAACTGTTATAGTTTCGGAGATTTCGTGATCAGTGAGCCGACCTACTATCCCCCGTTTTAACCCAAAAAGGGGTTGATTTCTAAAGATACATTATTTGGACACCTTTTCACCATCTATCTATAGAGCTTACATTTTAAATTTCAAGTCTCTTACGTCAAAAACATGGGACTCTCATAAAAACTTCCAACCCCCATTTTACCCCCTTAGGGGTTGAGTTTCATAAAATCCGTTCTTAGCGGATGTCTACGTCCTATAAGGAGCCTACTTGCCAAATTTCAAGTTTGTAGGTGTTATAGTTTCAGAGATTTCGTGATGAATGACCTTTCGCGTTTATATATATTATAGACTAGCTGTGCCCGCGGCTTCGCCCGCGTAGAAATCAGTGTGTCACAAAGTTTTCCCGGCAAACTTCCAGTGAAACTATTATCGAAATCGGCTTAGCCGTTCCGTAAACCTTTCTCTCCAAGCCCTATCTCTATTGGTGAAATCGCATGAAAATCCGTTCAGTAGATTTTGAAGGAATCTTTCACATATATTTTTGGGGACTTTGTTTTATAATACACTAACTGTCGCCTGCGACTACGTCCGCGTGGTTATGAAGATATGCATTACTATTAAGATGTTTAACGCAAATTATTTTTTTATTTCAGTCACTTGAAATGCTTATCAAACTGAGTAACTTTTTAAAAGGTACAATTTAGTATAATTTAATAGTTATTTTTATAAAACCTCTCTATACACCACATTTTAGTTTTATTTTCAGGCTGTATATGTTTCATACAAACTATCAAATCAATTAAACCCTCTTAGCGGTGGAATATCGCAAAATCCGTTCTTAGCGGACGTCAACTAACTATAATCTACCTCCCTGCCTCATCTTTGTCCATCCTGGATGGATGGACCATCCAGCGGTTATTAAGTTCTCGTGATGAGTGAGTCAGTGACCTTTCTCTTTTATAAATATAGATTACGATGCATTATTTGGACACCTTCTCGCTATCTATAGAGCATACATTTTAAATTTCTTTTACTCCTAAAACATAGGACTTTCATACAAACTTCCAACCCCCGTTTTACCTCCTTAGGGGTCGATTTTCGTAAAATCCGTTCTTATCGGATCTCTACGCCCTATAAGGAGCCTTCCTGCCAAATTTCAAGTTTGTAGGTATTATAGTTTCGGAGATTTCGTGATCAGTGAGTCAACCTACCATCCCCCGTTTTAACCCCAAAAAGGGGTTGATTTCTAAAGATACATTATTTGGACGCCTTTTCATCATCTATAGAGCATACATTTTAAATTTCAGGTCTCTTACTTCAAAAACATAGGACTTTCATACAAACTTCCAACCCCCGTTTTACCCCCTTAGGGGTCGAGTTTCGTAAAATCCGTTCTTAGCAGATGTCTACGTCCTATAAGGAGCCTACCTGCCAAATTTCAAGTTTGTAGGTGTTATAGTTTCGGAGATTTCGTGATGAGTGAGTGACCTTTCGCTTTTATATATATTATAGATTATAGATAGATATACACAAGAATATTGATGCTGAACTTATATATTCGGTTGTCATTGCAAAAGCACGTATCGTCGTTACTGGTTCTATTTTTCATCGAAAACTTCAGTAAAACTTCGCATAGGTTAAGAAAAGTGTGTTCAAAGTGTAAACTGGTATCAAAGGAGTTCTGGTAGACATCATTCTCGGCGGCAAGCAGAAGGATTAGGTGAAGCAGCGTTCAAAGAGTTTTGCGTGAGCTTTTTGTATCATTGCTAACGTGGGTAGTTGTACAACATTTAGTGGGTGAGTGCTACCAACATAGCAGCACAGGATATTCTGAAAGTCAAAATCAACTCTGGCCGCCGGGTGTCACTGTCAGCTGACAGCTAATTCTTAATATTTGACAGCAAGGTCACATCTGACAGCAGTAATCTGACGGCTGACATTTGACAGCTGCCATTTGACAGTTGACATTTGACAGCTGACGGACGAAGGGAAGTCATTTGGCCTCATAGAATCGAAATCATTGAATCGAATAAGATCAATAAATCTTGAAAGGTGTTTAATCGATTAATATTTATTACGATATTAATACGAATTTTAAAGAGCAGTATTAGTGTAAAATCTGAAACATGGCAGATTCTAAAATATGTGACGCATGTCTAAAAGAATTAGCAAACATTCCATCTATGGATTGCTCACGCTGTATGGCCAGTTACCACCATTTTTGCGTAAACATCTCTCTGCCGGACTTCCATGATTTGTCCGCTATGTTTAAATCTGGATGGATTTGTGTGCAATGTCGCAGTCGCGAGCGCACAGGAGGTGATAATTCTAATACTCCAGTTCGTAGTAATAATATGGTGTCCTTGCATCTCCGCAATTGGAGTTCGTCACGCAACGCACGAGGACACGTACTGGGAACAGTTGCTCGTGCATATCGGCCAGCAACATACGTGACATTATCCGAGAAGAACTTCAAACGTTGTTTGCGAATAAAATCCAGCCCGAAATGACGGAGTTCCGCAACTCTATGTCTTCTATCGAGTTGTCGATGACTCACTTTAATGCTGAGCTTGAGAAAGTGAAGGCGGAGCAAGATGTGCAGTCTAAAATCATC
This sequence comes from Melitaea cinxia, assembly GCF_905220565.1. Lineage (NCBI taxonomy): Eukaryota > Metazoa > Arthropoda > Insecta > Lepidoptera > Nymphalidae > Melitaea > Melitaea cinxia. The sequence goes on along the minus strand of NC_059418.1, from coordinate 9,155,277 downwards.
AAGGGTCTAAAATCTGAGGTCGAATCATTAAGAACTACTAACCAAGAGTTGTCGTCTCGCGTAGCTCAAATTGATCGCCACGCGCGTTCTTCTAATATTGAAATTAATTGTGTCCCTGAGAATAAGGCGGAAAATTTAATTAACACGGTTATGCAGCTGGGAAAAGTGATTAAATGTCCAGTCAACGAGGCGCAAATTCACTACTGCTCTCGCGTTGCAAAGATGAACAACTCCAGTCCTCGCCCACGCTCCATATTAGTGAAATTTAATAGTCCGCGTCTGCGCGATGAGTTTCTTGCATCAACAATCAAGTTTAACAAAAGTAATCGAGATGACAAGTTGAATACCAGCCATCTGGGTATCGGAGGAATCAAAAAGACTGCCATTTATGTTGCGGAGCATCTTACGAGTGAGATCAAATCCCTACATGCTGTTACCCGTTCTTGAGCTCGTGAGCTTGGATATAAATACGTCTGGGTGCGTGATTCTAGAATATATTTGCGAAAGAACGAGCAGTCTAATCTAATTCATGTTAATAACATCGATTTGTTAAATAAGTTGTCATAATGTCGCTAAACTTGCTTTTTTTTTACTGAAGGGCACTTTAAACTGTTTTTACCAAAATGTAAGAGGGCTTAAAACTAAAACTGTGGAACTTTTTAGTAATGTCGTTTGTTGTAACTTTGATGTAATAGTTTTTACGGAAACATGGTTAAATAGCAGTGTATCTGATACTGAATTATTCGATGATCGTTATTTAGTCTATAGGCGCGATCGTGAAAGCAGCGGTTTCCATGCTGATAAGTTGGGTGGTGGGGTTTTAATAGCTGTTTCTAAGCGTTTCCATTCCTTTCGTATATGTGCCTATGAATCGCACTGTGAGGATTTATGGGTTAAACTCGAACTGTTAAATACCAATGGTCAAACTGATTATCTGTACATTTGCACCGTTTATATTCCTCCCCCTGTACAAAAACATATCTTGGAACACTTCATTTTAAATACAAATCATATAATTGAAAGACTTAGCTCCTTCAACATAATCGTTCTTGGGGATTTTAACTTGGGTGGTCTGTGTTGGAATAAGACGACTGGCTCTGAACTGACTCCGATAACAACGAATAGCTTGTTGAATAACATGATTACTGATTTTATGTCATTAAATGCTCTTACACAGTATAATGGTTGTAAAAATAATAAAAACCGCGTTTTGGATCTAGTGATGAGCTCTCTGGTGATTTCCCAAATGGGCGTAAGCAAGGACCCTCTTTCCAGAATAGACCCATTACACCCTCCTATTGAGTTTTCCGTTAAAATTGACTTTCAGGAAAAGCTCGAATCTTGTATTAGGGCCAGGTTCCGCTTCTACAAAGCTGACTATGTCAAAATTACAAGTGCCCTGAATAATATTTCTTGGGAGAAAGAATTGTCGAGTCATGGTTGCGTTGATGATATGGTTGCACATTTTTATAAAGTTCTGAGAGTCATCATTGCTAAACATGTGCCCAAATCCAAACCACGGTCTAATAAATATCCGCTATGGTTTTCTGCAGCACTGATAAAAGTCGTCAATGAAAAATTTAAATATCGTGCCAAATATCGTAAATATGGCAACCCTCGTGATTTAATTACTTTTGAGTTGCTCAGGGAACGTTGCACGAAGCTTCATAATCTAAACTATAAATTGTATTTGAATAGACTGGAAACAACTTTGTCTTCAAACCCTAAACTTTTTTGGAGCTTTATCAAGCGCAAAAAGGGTAAGTCAAGTTCCTATCCTGCCACGATGTCTTTGGATGGCGAAGTGGCTTCTTCCGGCCCTGACATTTGCAATTTGTTCGCGTCACATTTTTCTTCCGTGTTTAACACAGATAGGATTCCAGTCCCCGACGAGTCTAATTTTCCACCAACTTCAACATATCTAACTGTGTTATCGGTAACAAAAGACCAAGTTTTTAGAATTTTAAAAAGACTTGACCCTACAAAGGGTGCTGGCTCCGACGGAGTACCTTCCATTTTTGCGATAAAATGTGCGGACGCCTTGGCTTTACCACTTTCAATTATTTTTAATCGGTCTCTTGGCTCTGGTGTCTTCCCATCGGCTTGGAAAAGTGCCCTTGTAATGCCATTGTTCAAAAGTGGTGATAGGTGTGAGGTACATAATTACAGGCCTATTTCTATACTTACGACTTTCGCGAAGGTTTTCGAGTCGGTGTTGTATCCGGCAGTAGCATGTCAGTTCAAGCAGTTTATCGCAACCGAGCAGCACGGTTTCGTGAAATCGCGTTCTACGTCGACCAACTTGTTTTCCTTCGTTGAGGACCTTGCTGAGGGGGTTGATCATGGACATTCATACGACGCAATATACACTGACTTCAGCAAGGCCTTCGACAGAGTGAGTCATGGAATGCTCTTGCATAAACTCTCTTTCATCGGTGTCTCTGGTACGTTATTGAGCTGGTGTAGATCGTACTTGTCAAACAGACCTTCCAAAGTTGTTGTTGGTGGACACGCGTCGGGTGAATTCGTTGCTGCGTCCGGTGTGCCTCAGGGTTCACTGTTGGGTCCATTATTATTCAACATCTTCATTAACGACATTGGGAAATGCTTCCATGATTCTAAATTTTTGATGTTCGCTGATGATTTGAAGCTATATAGAACTGTGAATACCTCTGAGGATGTGCGTTCGTTGCAGAGTGATCTGAGCAATTTGGTGGAGTGGTGTGATGCGAACGGAATGAGCTTGAATCCGAATAAATGTCATGTGGTGCGATTCAGTAGGAAAAGAAATGCACTAACCAGAACCTATCACATTAATCATGTTCTGCTAAATGAATTCGACCACACTCGTGATTTGGGAGTGATCTTAGATAGTAAATTACGTTTTAACCTGCACATAGACGATATTGTAAATAGGGCTTTTCGGATGTTGGGCTTCGTTCTGCGCAACTGTAAGGAGTTTAAGAATCCCAGAACTAAAGTTACATTATACACCTGCCTCGTGCGTAGTATTCTGGAATATTGCAGTGTTGTGTGGAATCCACATTACAGTATCTATATTAATCGCCTAGAGAGCGTACAGAAGCGATTTTTATGGCACTTGTCCTATAGTTGCAACATGGCTGGAAATCTGCCTGATTACAACAATCGCCTAGCTCACTTTAACATTAAATCGCTTCGACATCGTAGAGAGCTGCATGACATCAAATTTTTGTATAAACTCGTCAATGGAATTTTAGATACTCCTAACATATTGTCTAGTTTAAATTTTGTCATCCCCAAATTACCGCAACGACATATAAAACCTCCTTTTAAAATTAAAGGTGCAAAGTCAAATTTAGGCCAGTTTTCCCCGCTTAACCGAACTCTAAGGAGTTATAACAAGATCCACAATTTAAAAGTCTCTGATAGTAATGTTATAGACATTTTCTCGAACTACCCTAAACTGTTTAATAAGTTAGCGACTGAGCTTATTGGTGTCTAAGGTATAAGAAATTAAAACTTTTTCTCTTTTTTTGTATTATTCCTAATATTATATTATATTATTATTTTTATTGTGATTCTCATTATAAAATTAAATTAAATTTTAAATTTTATTTTCATAACGTTAACTTATCATGTATTGTATTGTATCAATTTTGGCTCTTATTGTATTAATTTTGTATTGATGAATTGATAAATTAAATTTGGTTCTATTTTATTCATAATTTTTATTGTAATATCAATTTCTTTGTTTTCATTGTATCAAATCAATTCAAATTATATTGTATTAATTTAAATCCTAATTTTTTTTTTATGGCACTGATTTTAATGTTGAATTTATTCATAATTTTATAATTGATTGTTTTATTATTAATATTTAGTATTAATGTAAATTCTAGCGTATGATTATTAATTTTGTTAATTAATTTAAATTGGATTATTTTATTCTTAAATTTATTGTAATAATTTAATTTTCATTGATTTAATTCGATATGTTTTTGTAATGAAAAACTCTCATGTAAGCTGTATGTGCCTATAATTGAGGTATCACTCAATTGTTTGTACCCTGTGCTGATGATTATAGTGAATTTATTAGTGTCTACCTTGTTGGCGCATTATAATAAATAAATAAATAAATAAATAAACTAGAATGAAAAAGCTTGGCGTATAGTTCTTAAATAAGTTTATACATACTCGTATAATGTCCTAAGTCTAAAACCATCACCCGCAATACAATGGAACTTTTGGCCCCAAAACCCGATTCCAGTAACACCGTCATCCTTTAATCCTAAGATTACGTACTCCTGTAATTACTATCAGCTAATTGAGTTTAAATCTAATTTGAAGCTACGTTCGGATCCGCTGCTATTTATTCGATAGCGGTTACAAATGACCGTCTCTGTTATGAGATCAGGGATGTAATAACGGTTAGCAAATCTAACTTTACGTCTTGGGTACGTAATACTTTTATTTCCTTATCCACCACCATCTCGAGACTGAGAAACCGGCCCTATTGTTCCTCTCGGAGACGCAGATCGGCAGTCCGTCTGACACGGCATACTTATGTTACCCGGGATATACCTTGGAGCATAATTTTAAACCACGCGCGGGCGTTTGCTTATATACCCGCGACGACATATGCTGCCGGCGTCTCCGTAATCTTGAAGACCCCAACTTCTCCAACTTATGGGTTTTGGTGGATACAGGAGTGGCGAAAATTCTTTACGTCTGTGTTTACCGTTCACACAGCGGATATGTGGAGACAACCAGGCTTATGCAACACCTTAGTGAGGCGGCTGACGCGGCTCAGCAGCGGTATCCTACTGCTCAATTGGTAATGCTGGGAGACTTTAACGCCCACCATCAAGAGTGGCTATTCCCATACCAGCACACTGACCACGCTGGTAGAGAGATTCGTAACCTCGCTTCAACGCTCAATCTCACCCAGCTAGTCCGAGAAGCAACTAGGGTACCCGATGTTGACTCGCATATTGCCAACTGTTTGGACCTACTGCTGACAACAGATCCTGACCGCTATTCGGTTTCGGTCTCATCGCCTTTAGGCAGCTCCGACCACTGTCTGGTGAAGTCTGTATCCGTTTATTCGCCGCCCTTTCCCTGCCCCAAAGCCACCCGGCGAATATGGCGATGCAAGTCAGCAGATTGGGATGAGATGCGTTCTTTCTTTGCATCGTACCCGTGGCGGCAGATTTGCTTCTCCTCTGATGATCCTTCATCATGTGCGAATGCTGTGGCTGATTAGCTGCGTCAGGGAATGGAGTATTACATTCCATTCACTGACGCTTCAGCCTCCGTGGCAGCTCGACCCTAGTTCAACTCTGACTGTTCTCGTGCTGAAGCAGAAAAGAACACTGCTTACCTGGCCTGGGTCGATGCTCGTAACCACAAGACAACAGACGTGAGCCAGAGGAAGAAAGCCTATAATAGAGCTGCCAAGTCCTGCAAGAAGGCTCTCCGAAAGGCTCGATTTGACCACATTGGCAGAATTGGGACTAGGCTTTCGTCATACCCACCTGGTAGTAAGGCCTTTTGGTCCCTGGCTAAGTCGGTTGAGTCGAACTTCTGTCGCCCCTCACTACCTCCACTGCTAAAACCCGATGGATCACTAGCCCACACCGCAGAGGAGAAGGCAAACCTATTTGCAAAACTCTTTGCGGAATCCTCATGTTTAGACTCAGGCAGCGCCACACCTCCAATTTCTTCGATTCGATGCGAGACGTCCATGTCTGAAGTCCGAATTCGTCAAAAAGAGGTCCTTAAAACCTTGCGCAATCTGGACGTGAATAAAGCTAGTGGTCCTGACGGAATACCTGCCATAGTACTCAAAACTTGCGCACCTGAGTTGTCTCCAATCCTGACACGTCTGTTTCGTCTCTCTCTAGCGACAGGACAAGTGCCGAAAGCCTGGAAGCAAGCTAACGTGCAGCCTGTGCCCAAAAAGGGCAGTCGAGCTGACCCTGTCAATTACAGACCAATTTCCATAACGTCCATACTCTGTAAGAGTATGGAACGTATACTGAATAATCGGCTTCTGGCACACCTTGAGGAGAACGATCTTCTTAGCGACCGACAGTTCGGTTTTCGTCGCAAGCGGTCCACTGGTGATCTTCTCGCGTATGCCACACACATTTGGAGTGAGGCTATCGAGAAACACGGGGAAGCCATAGCGGTCTCGCTCGACATCTCGAAGGCATTTGACAGGGTCTGGCACGATGGCCTTATTAGCAAACTTCCCTCATACGGCCTACCCGCTTCTCTCTGTGTTTGGATATCTGACTTCCTGAGGGATCGATCAATTCGCGTGGTTATAGACGGTTGTGAGTCCGATCGTTTGGTCATCAATGCCGGGGTCCCTCAGGGGTCTGTACTCTCGGCAACGCTATTCTTGCTGCACATCAACGACCTGCTCAAACCCGGGACCTTTGGGTATGCAGATGACAGCACCGTTGTCGAGCTGTTAGGATGCCGACCCTGTTTGTCTTTTTAAAAAAAAACTATACTACACCGCTAACTGCTTTATTTAAAAAAGATTGGACACAATGTTGGATAACTGACTTCCGAACTTTAAATTGATGTCCGATCTACTCGGGGCTCTGAGTCTAACTGACTGTTTTTTAATAAAAATAATATTAACGAAGAAACAATATAATTCAATTGCTGAGTAATGATAAAACTATAGGAAAAATACAGTGTATAATATTAATGCTTATGAAGCTTTTACTGCGTTGTAAAATGGGATATAACAGCCCCCCCCTTTTGACTGAGCTTTTTCTAAATTAAGATGAAGCGAAGTTTCGAAATAGAAAAATCATTAGAGTTCAGAAGTCATTACAAAATATAGAAATAGAAAATAAAACTTATAGTAAAATATTGCAAAATAATAGTAACAGTATAAAAATTCGAACAGTTTTACAATTAAATCGTATAAAAGAAACAGAGTAAAACTTAACACACAATTAGTGTACAATTGAATAATAAAATTGTATAAAAATTAAACAAAATTGTACAAAAAGAAATAGTAAATGTTATTTTTTTTATGAAATAGTAAAATTAGAAATTAAACTAAAAAAATATAAAACATGTATTAAACAAAAATAATGAATTTTGCAAATAACATAGTATGCTTAGCGAAATAGTAAAAATGTAGCAATTAAGTCTATTAGCTTATTAGCTTTATTAGCTTATTATAATATAACATTTATTAAATAAGTAAAACAAGTCGTTTTACAAAAGATTTAGGATTTAGTAAGATACATTGATAAAATAATATAGTAGAAATAGTAAAATAGCATGACATAGAAATTAAAATTTTATAGTACTTAATTAATTCATTTTTAGTACTAACAAAATACAACTTGAAAAAATAAAATAGAACTTGAATTAGTTATTAAGATTTCGTACAGAGGAATAGTGAACCTTGCTTACAGTTTTATAAGGTTCATAATTGTTACAATTTGGTAATGATTTTACCGATTTATTATCTTCTTCAGAAGTTGATATATCAGTCATCTCAATTGAATTTGTAATTTTAGAACTACGTTTCGATGACTTTTTATTATGACACTGGTTAAATATTTGGATACAATATCTATCTTTACCTTGACGATTTCTTAAACATTTAAATAGCTTATAGGTTAAGAATAAAAATAGGAATACAATTAAAATATACGTGAATGCGGAATAGTATGAGCCATATTTAATAAAATGTGATTCATTTTGAAGATTATTTAATTCTAATTCTAAATTATCCAGCTGATGATTCGCGTATTTCAAAGAATCTAAATTAATTTTACTTAAAGAAATTGGCGTTAAATATGGTAAACTTTTATTAAATATGCTCTTTTTACAACAATCGTCTTTTGTTATATCGAAACTTATATCTATAGCTGATTTAACAGAAAATTGGTAAGTAATTGTTGGCACTAGTTGAATAGTTTTAGAATAACCAATACAATTTTCAGTTAATTTGACAATGCCTGTGCCAATAATAGAATGATCAGTGATATCATCATTACATTTTATTATTAATTTATTAATATCGGATTGTACATAAATCCATCTGTTATTTTTTAATTTATGCCAAATATCGATTTGGCCGAATAATAACTTGGCGTTACATTCAGAAGGTAAAGAAAGAGTTACTTCTGTTAATAATTTCGATTCACAATTAGGATTAATTATGCTAGACAACATAGTAATTTGTTCACAAATAGAATAGTTATTATTAATAAATTTACAATCATTTAAATCATTAAGCATAGCATAATGTATTCTATCGTCACTTAAAGCGGTATAAGAATCAGAAGGTTGGATAAGCGCAAAAGTTTGTACATGTGAGTCATCGTGAGGAGTCGGTAATGGGATATTTTTATAAACAGTGAACTTATCCGGTGTAATTAACGGAATTAGCAAACTGAAAACAATCTTATTGTTATAATAATATGAACTAAGTTTTGAAACATCAATCAATGAATGAATATTATGTATATTTAATTGAACTGGAAAGTCTAAGTGTTTGTTTATTTGATTAATATGCTTAGTTAATTCATTATAAAGACTTAAAGGGCTTATTACACTAGGGTGCAAAATATTTAACTTTGAGAATAAAATAGCGTTTACAGTTGTATCTAGCAAGTTAGAAATAGAAAGTAAGGAACTTTCAATTATATTTAGCAAATTGTTTATCCTAGAAATATGAAGAAGCAAATTATTAGTTTTTGTAACTTGCGAAAATATTTCATTCATGTTATTAATTTGGTTATTTAATCTTAACTCATTCTGGTTTAATTTATAAATCGTGGCATTAAAATTATTTATTGTCGATTTAATTATGTGAATATTATCTCGAAACAAATTGAATAATTCTGATTCACTTTTCCGACAGGATTCTATCGCGGCGTCATATTTTCTCGCGTCATCTGCGTCTAGAGTACCAAAGAAAAATTTAAGGATTTCCCCTCCAAATTCTAGAGATCTTTTAACTTTATTTGACGATTGATTATTAATTATAATATGCTCTAAAGATTGCAGTTTAATATAATTGTACTTTATTAAAGTTTCAACGGGATTTGAAAAATCTTTACATTGAGAAAATTCGTCAGTATTTATTTTTGAACAAAGGTTTAAGGTATCGTATAGTAAATTTTCAATTTTATTGAGATAAGGATTTAAAGATATAAGGTCTATATATGTTATGACTTTCCAATAATCGTTATAAAAATTAATATTCATAATAGGTTCAAAATAAATTCCAGGACTATGAGATATAGGAATGATACTCGATTCAGCGTGGCTTCGGCTTCCATAGCATAAAGCTCTGAAAAATATAATAATGAATAAATTTAAGGTGTAGAAATGGCAGGCTTAATCTCGTTTGTGTGATATTTAACATGTTTACGACCTATTTGTATCGTTACATTATGTTTATTGTGTACTTTTATGATTTTATACGGACCTTTCCATATCGGTGATAGAGCCTTACGGAGTCGGTGATGATATTTTACATAAACTGAGTCACCAGTTTTATATGAAATTTCGCGTGAACCAGTATCATAATATTGTTTAGACTTTTCTTTGCTATTCATTATATTTTGAATGGCTTTTTCCCTACTAACACGCATTCGATATTGCAAAGATCGAATATATTCATTGTAAGTTGTATTGTTATTGGTTTCATATAGAGAATTAGGAATGTTAGGTTTATGACCATATAATAATTCATAAGGGGTGAAATTAGTAGTGCAATGAGGGGTAGTATTAATAGCTAATATTGCTGTAAATAAATAGCAATGCCAATCGTTCTGGTTTTCGTTTACGAATGATTTTAAATATTCTTTTAATGTAGCATGTGAGCGTTCTAGAGCTCCGTTTGTTTGTGGATGATAGGGTGTAGTAAATAGAGCTTTAACTTTTAGGATTTGAGTTAATTCTTTGAATAATTCAGACGTAAAACAAGTACCTAAATCCGTTAAAATTGTTTTAGGGAAACCGAAAAGAGACATAAAATGTACAATATTTCTGGCTATTTCTTCACTGGTAGCCGTGACCATGGGATAGGCACTAGAAAATTTCGTTAAATCATCTTGTAGTGTAAGGATAAATTTAAATTTTTGATAACCTGCTTCAGGTAAGGGACCAACGATGTCGAGAGCTAAACGTTCAAATGGTCTAGTGGAAGTAGAAGTTATCTCCATTGGAGCCTTATTGGACATTCTCAATGGTTTATTAATTTGACATAATTGACATTTCTTTACATAATCTATGATATCAGAGCGCATACCTTTCCAGTAATAGGCAGCCTTAATTCGATTATACATACGATTTGACCCTGGGTGACCTGCAATAGGTGAGTCATGATTTTCTTTTAAAATTTTAGGGATTTCCACGGGAGTAGGATAAATTAGTTGGTTCTTATATATATGAATTTTAATGTTAGTGTTATGGAAAATATAAGCAATCATGTTATATATTTTAATATAAGCTAGTTTAGAAAATGGATCTGAAAAGTCTGATAAAGCGATATCTGTAATATCAGGATTCTCAATTACAATTTTATTTCTAAGTTTTATTAGTAAATTGTAAATGTCTTTAAATTTAGTTTCTTCATAATGATGAACTTTAGTGAACAGAAAATAGTAAGATTTATTCTTATCGTTTACGCATTGAATTGTAAAAGGTTCGCGTTCAGAATTTAATAAGTCCTCGGGCTTTTCTAACTGCGCTAATATTTCTTCACAGTGAGGTATCGATGAGTCGAAATCTAAAGAGACAGGACAGACAATGGTTTTTTGTTTAGATAAATGTAATCCTTCTGTGCATTCCAAAATTGTAGTATTCGAAGTAGAAAGTTTATTAGTAAATTGATCCTTAAAATATTTTTCATAACTAGAATTATTTAAAGTGTTAATATTCATAACATTGACGGGACAGCGAGATAACGCATCGGCGTTAGAGTTAGGGCGACCTTGTTTATAAACGATTTCGTAATCATACTCTTCGAGTTTTAGGCGCCAACGAATGAGTCTACTACCGGGATCTTTAACGTTAAATAACCATACTAGTGGTCTATGATCGGTGACAATTTTAAATTTGTTACCATAAAGATAGGGACGGAACGTCTTGACTGCGAATAAAATTGCTAAAAGTTCTTTTTCAGTGGTCGAATAATTACCTTCAGGACGATTTAAAGTACGTGACGCGTAAGCTATCGGCTTATCTTTACCTACAGGACCTTGGGATAAAACTGCACCTACGGCGTAATTACTTGCGTCCGTGGTTACTATAAACGGTTGAGAAAAATCTGGGTATTGAAGCAGCGGGGCATTAATTAATTTTCCTTTCAAAATATCGAAAGCAATCTGTTGTTCCTGAGACCAGTGAAAAGTAGCGTCTTTTTTTAATAAAGAAGTAAGTGGTTTAGTTAATTTGGAGAAATTTTCGATAAATCGGCGATAATAGCCTACTAGACCTAAGAAAGACTTAATTTCTTTAGGATTTTTAGGAACTGGGAATTGTGAAACGGCCTTTACTTTATCAGGATTTGGAGAAACACCTTTGTCGGTGATAATATGGCCAAGGTAAGTGACTTCGTGTCTTAGGAACTCGCATTTGTCTGGCTGAAGCTTTAAGTTAAATTGGCGAAATTTGTCGAATACAAGTTTTAATTTAATCATGTGATCTTGTAAATTTTGACTGTATATTATACAATCGTCTAAATAAATAATAATAATAATAATAATAATAATAATAATAATAATTTATTTATTCACTCCTATTAACAAAACAATTTACAGTACGTTAAGTATTCACATTTTAAACAGAAACATATACAAGTTAACGTTGGCAGCCGTAATAGTATAAACTGTGATACAGCTGCCTGCGTCTTCCACTGTGAGATATAAGACATAGCAATACGTACAGACATTACGTACATAACAGGTGCAAATCTACTTGAGAAATATTATAAAAATAGTATTTAAACAATATTGTCTTTCTTTTTTGGGGGTAATAAAGTGTGTGCGGGTGTGCTCATTTTTACTCCATATCTATATGTGTGTGTGTGTGTGTGTATGAGTGTGGGTGTGTGTGTATTTGTGTGTGTGTGTGTGTGTGTGTGTGTGTGTTTGTGTTCATGTGTATACGTGTGAGCGTGCGTGTGCGCATGTGTGTTAGAAGAAACATTTTTTTTTTTTTTTTTTAATAATGAATTACATTTTCAGTCTCGACAAAATCAAGTGATTGAAGCCAGCCGCGAATTACTTTTTTACAGTGCATTGTTTTAAGGGGAAAAATATTGTTCACTTTATTTGCATTATTATAGAGGTGAGCGCCAATGATATAAAATTGCTGTTTTGCAAGAGATGTATTATGTGACGGTATTGTACACACCCTACTTCTGTTGCGCTTTTGAGAGGGATTATATATTAAACTTTTGTGCTTACGAAGTATTGACTGCATGATGAATATCTGCCTGACAGTGAGAACAGAACATTCACGATATAGGAGTGCTGTGGAATATCTTCGTGGTCTTTTAGACAAAACTTTGAGAATTGCACGCTGCGCACGCTCCAGTGGTAGCAGCGTAGTAATATTAGTGCCTCCCCATGTGACAACACAATACTGAAGCAAGGTCTGAACAAGTGCATAATAAACATTCATTAGTATGTCACGGTCTGCAGACATCCTAAGTTTATAGAAAATAGGAATCAATTTTCTTACACGTGCTGTTAAAGCCTGAACATGTAGGGACCAGTTGAGATGTTTATCTATAATAATACCAAGATATTTTGTACTGGGTGTAGAAGTTAAGCTGGGACAGTGACATTCACAATCGTCGTCTGACTTATCACAATGATGAGCTCTTATACAAAAATCACTTGAGGGCTGGGTATTTGCACGTAGTGAAAAAGTCATATATGTGGTCTTATTCAGATTAAGAGTCAGCAAGCTATCATCTAAATATTTTATAATTTGTTTCAATGCATTTTCTGTGTGATTGTGTACCTCTGCCCAGTCTTTCCCATGTAGAATCAGCGCTGTATCATCTGCGTAGGTAATTATTTCACAGTTAGTTAATCTCAGACCACACAAACTGTTAATGTAAACCAAAAACAATGTCGGACCAAGGACACTGCCCTGTGGGACTCCATATGTTAACTTAGTGTCACCACTGGTGCAATTTCCTATTTTGACACATTGGGTACGATTCGAAAGGTAATCACGAAAAATATCCAATGCAGTTCCACGTATTCCAATTGACTCCAGCCTTTCCAAGAGTAATGGTATAGACACAGTATCGAACGCCTTAGATAAATCTATAAAGACTCCCAGGACTTTATTTCTATTATCTAGGTGCTTGACAACAGTCTCAGTGAGTTTTAAGGTAGCGTCTTCAGTAGATTTACCCTTTACGAAACCATATTGATTATCGGCAATGGCATTAGTTTTATGTAAAAATTTGATAAGCCTGTTATTTAGAAGTTTTTCTAGTATTTTTGAGACTGTTGTCAGCACTGAAATTGGTCTATAGTTACCAACACTATCTTTGACGCCATTTTTGTGGATGGGATGCACCAAAGCTCTTTTTAAAATGTCTGGAAAAGTTCCCGTGGCAAAGCATTGATTAAAAATGTGCGTCAAGGGACGAATAATATATATCTTTGATAATTTGATAACTTGAGTTGAAATTTCATCCACACCTGTAGCGCAGTTATTTTTAAGGTTGTTAATAATGGTCTCAACCTCACTCTGATCCACGTCAAATAAAGCCATTGAGTCAATCTGAGAGAGTTGCGCGGTTGTTTTCACTGCGTTAGGAAGGCAATTAGGTCTTTTAGATAGTATTTCATCCGCAAGAGCCTTGCCTATTTCTGCAAAATAATTATTTACTAAGTTAAGTGAAATATGAGGGTCCTCATCAAGACTTAACAATTCTGTTGGGGCTGATTGTGGATTCCTCAGATTGACTACTCTATTTATAGTATCCCACATGCCTTTAGGATTAGTTTTATTTTTCTTAAATTCTTCTGCTTCATATTCAGTTTTTAATTTTTTTAAAAGGTTATTACAAAAGTTACGGTATCTGGTGTATGTGAGTTTTAGTATAGCATTAGCACTGTTTTGTTTTGCTTTTTTGTGTAGTTTATCACGATTTCTAATACAACGTATAAGGCCTGGTGTAAGCCACGGCTTAATAGCACGCAATCGATGTGGGACGTGTATTAACTTGGAGTGTTTATAAATGGCGTTCGATACTAAATGTATAAAAACATTAGCTCCCTGATTCGCGTTTTTAGCTTCGTACACTTGATTAAAATTTGTACAGGATAACTCGTGTAACAAACTAGGGTAATCTATCCTTCTGATAGTAGCTTTAGCCTGACTTCTTTTTATATTGCATTCCAGGACAAATACCGTAGGAGCATGATCGGTTATCAGAGAATCGAGAATAAAAGTCTTGGAATATCTGTCTGACCTCAATAAAACATGGTCAAGACAACTGTCCAAACGAGTTGGAAGTTCATGCGTTGGTATCAGACCATAAGATGCAATAAGGTCCAAATATTTATGTCGGTTCGAATCAGTGCTATTTGAGGCAATATTTACATTAATATCTCCAACCAGAACAACCGATCTTTCTGATGCTAAGGACGTCAAACACTTATCCAAACCATCACAAAAATTATCTATATTAGTATATGAAGGGGATCTATATACTGCTAAAATAACAATTCCGTTGGAGATAGTCACGATTAAACTATTTGCATCTCCAATATTAGTTTCAAGCTTACAACTATGTTTCAGATTTGATTTTACATATACGACAACGCCATCGTTCTGTTTTAGATAAGTTGAAACATAGGACACATACCCTGATAGCACTGGAGTTGTTGACATTTTACTTATCCAGCACTCCGTCAACACAAGAACATCACATGATATGGGGATTCTTTCAAAAGGACAGTAAAATCATCAAAGTTACATGCTATGCTGCGGATATTCATATGCATAACTGAAATAAAACTTCGAGGGGAACTAATGTAATCAGTTATGGCTTCTGGACTACATATTATAGACTTCGATACACGAAAACAATCAATGTCTCTGGATATATTTGCTATCTGATCAGCCATTGGAAATGATAGTAATCCCTTGTGCATTTATGGCACAAAACTGTTGCGGCAGATAAAGATTATGTAATGTAGCGAGAATTATACAGTTGTGTATGTTGCTAGAGAAGACTGAGAGGCGGTGTGTAGTTTGTTGGTAGGAAAGACTGCTCTGCCAGATAAAGATTGTGTGTTGTGTTGAAATTATGTTGCTGTGTGTGTTGGTGGACATAATTGTACTGATTGGATGGACGAGTGTGATTAGATGAACGGTGATTGTGTATTTTAGTAGGATATGTTTAGTGTACACAAACAAGATACAACTCTTATTTAAGGACCCCATACATGACCGTAATATGTAAGAAAGACAAATTTCAAAATTTGTTGTTATATAAAGTAAAATATAACAATGTAAGCCTTGTAACCCTGATAATACGGTGTTCATTAGCCTTTGAAACGTGGCTGGGGCATTTTTTAACCCAAAAGGCATTCTAGTAAACTCGTAGTGTCCAGACATGCTTGAATTTGTGCTTATTGTGAATCCTGTTTTTGGGGCATCTTTGGGACATGTCTTTAACTGATGGAAGCCACTTGTAAGATCCAGAGTACTAAAATACTTGCAATGACCTAGTTGATCAAGAATGTCGGTGATAAGAGGTAGTGGATAAGTTTCGGAAACAGTGACGTCATTAAGGCGACGGTAATCAATTACTATTCTCCACTTTTGTTTGCCAGAAGCATCCATCTTTTTCGGAACTACCCATACCGGGGCGCTCCACGGCGAAGTAGAAGGTCGGATAATATCTTGATCCAACATCTTTCGAATTTGGGAATCGACTTCCTCTTTGTGGCACTCGGGAAACCGATAAGATTTGACATGAATAGGAGGTGCATCACCTGTATTAATAGTGTGTTCAATAGCATTCGTGAAGGTTAAGGGTTCACCGTCTATATGAAAAATATCTGTATATAAAGAACAATACTCTAAGAGAGCTTTTCGCTCTTCATCATTTAGATGTGAACAGCGTATAAGGTTTAAAACTTTATTTGCACGATCAAATTTATTAGTCGAAATAGAATTAATATTAAAACAAGATTCCGAATCGAAACAATCACGTTCAATTGGCGTTAACTTTACATGATAATTCTTTACTTCAATATCATTTTCCGTTGTATTTAAAATAGAAAGATTTATTTTCTTATTTGGTTTTACCTTTACTATACAATTAGCGACATAAACACATTCACTTAAGGTGTGATTTAATACGAGCTTCATTGTTATGATATAAGTCGGGCGAGTAATTTGATACAGTGCACTCGATAACGGCTTCAGCACGAGCCGGAATGATATAAGTTGGCTGTGTATAGATAATCGGAATAGAATGATTCATTATTGTCATAAATTTAGAATAATAATTAATATTTGACTTAAAATAATTGCAAAAATCGCTACCGATAATTCCATCATAATTATTTAAATTAATATTATCTCTTGTTACGTGAAATTTATATTTAAATATTTCGTTAGAGATATTAAATTCCATTTGAAAAGTACCTAATGTTTCCACAGGATTTTCAGAACTGTTAATTCCTTTTAATTTGACAATTTCATTTGATAAATTTGGTATTTGTAAAAGACAGGAACCTTTTATAATACTGATAGATGATCCTGTATCGACAAGGAAACACAATTTATTCGAGGCAAGTTTTGAATTTAAGTAAATATGAGGTAAAGATACCTTTTTGCTATAATTATTAATTTCATAAATAAGTTTGGATTTGCAATTAGTATTTAAGTCACATGTATGTATCGTAGTTTTAATATTAGAGTTAGTATTTTGGGCATTATTTTGGCAATTAATTTTACCACTAGAAATAGTAGAATTAAGTTCATTTGATCGAGAGTTATTTAAGTTAGGTTTGAATGATATATTCTTAGAGTTAGTAACATTTTGACACTTATGGTGATTAGTTTTGCCTTGAAAAATAGTAGGACTCGGCTCTTTTGGCTGAGATATAGATTTATTAAAGTTAGTAGGATTCAACATTTTTTGTTGAAATTTAGATTTAGTAGAGCAAGTAGGACTCAACATTTTTGGTTGAGATTTAGATTTAGTAGAGTTAGTATGACTCAACACTTTTGGTTGAGATTTGGATTTAGTAGAGTTAGTAGGATTCAACATTTTTTGTTGAAATTTAGATTTAGTAGAACAAGTAGGACTCAACATTTTTGGTTGAGATTTAGATTTAGTAGAGTTAGTATGACTCAACACTTTTGGTTGAGATTTGGATTTAGTAGAGTTAGTAGGATTCAACATTTTTTGTTGAAATTTAGATTTAGTAGAATTAGTATGACTCAACACGTATGGTTGAGATTTAGATTGAGTAAAATTAGTATAAAAGTTAGAATATGGCGTGTCCTTACGACCTTGAATGGATTTTGGCAGACACGGAACCAAAATCCTTTTTAATTTAAATCTTCGTGACCATGAATCGATTGAGAATCATTTATATAATTATTCGGTTCGTTTTCACATGTATGTGCACCGGCAATATTAGAATTAGCATTTGACGTGTCATGTTGCACGTTGCTTGTATTCACACGGCGTTTCATATTAAATTGACGCTTGCGACATTCTATGATCGTATGACCGACGTGTTTACAATAATTACACGTTTTATTATAAAATATATTAGAGTTTGTATTTAAATTATTTTTTGGATTTATGTGAAATAATTTTCGCGAATATTTAGTCTCTTTATTTTTATAGCAATCAGAGGAACTATGTCCTACCTTATTACATAATGAACACTGTTTCTGAGGTCTTGAATTAATTTTGTATAAATTAAATAATTTTTCCTCGTCAGTTGCGTATTGTATCGCATCATTGAGAGTTAGAGGGTTTTTACACCTGACGATATAAGAAATTGAAGGGTTAAGCCCTAATAAAAATGAATTTAAAGCAAGGTCTTCCATGGCAGCTATACGGCCTGGGAGCTCGCTCTCGTCCTTACAGCTATAATGGATATCTGAATGTATTCGCGTTAAAATTTGCTCTATCCTTAGTGAATATTTTGTTACATCTTCATTTGGCAATTGTTTTGAATGTTGTAAATCAGACAGTAAATGAGTCGCATGTTTCTTTTCTCCGAATGTAGACCTGAGAAATGTTTTTAAGTCTGTCCAATTTGAAAAATGCTTTAAACTGCATGCAACCTGAGCTTTACCTTCTAATTGCGATAATATGAATTTACATAAAATTTGTTGTTGGTCTGAATTAGCTAGTGACATCGCATTCTCACAATTGGTGAGAAATGCAGGGAGTGATTCTCTATCCCCACTATATGATTTGATAAATTTTGTTAAAAAGGATAATGTTATTTTTTCAGACATTTCGGTTCTTTTTAATGATTCCGGTTTAAGAGACATTAGCTTAAAATACTATTATGTATGCTGAGCTTATAATAGGACAAAAAAAATACAATAAGTACAATATGACAATGGTAGAATTAAAATGCTTAAATATAAAATTAAGTAGATTTAGAGTTTATACGATTTAGAACACTGATTTAGAACACTAATTTATAAAACTCTACTAATTTGAGCACTTTTAGCTCTTAAATTTTTTAATTTACTTAATACTTTATAAATATCACAAAACACTTACAAGAAAACGGCAATACACACTCGCATGTCGTCGCGTGGGAACCGGTGTCGCGTTGCTGTGACGTCTCTCGTAACTGGAACGGATGGAATTTTCTTGGTGTGGTGAGCTAGACCTGGAGACCCGGAGACTTGGAGCGGGCTCAGACGATATGCTGAGGCTGACCGTCGTCCTGGATGCAGTAGCTGGAGCGGGCTCACGCTTAAGAGCGGAGGCTGATCGTCGTCCTTTGAGCGGCTGGAGCGGGCTCACGCTGGAGAGCGGAGGCTTATCGTCGTCCTTTGTAGTTGACGCAGGCTTAACCTTTGGTTAAGTCTTACTGTCGGTCAAAAATTAAGGGTGGCTCTGTTCGGATACCAGCGTCTGTTATTTGACTCTCTGTCGTCAGACTTCTCTGGTATCCCACTTCTGACACCAATTTGTTAGGATGCCGACCCTGTTTGTCTTTTAAAAAAAAAACTATACTACACCGCTAACTGCTTTATTTAAAAAAGATTGGACACAATGTTGGATAACTGACTTCCGAACTTTAAATTGATGTCCGATCTACTCGGGGCTCTGAGTCTAACTGACTGTTTTTTAATAAAAATAATATTAACGAAGAAACAATATAATTCAATTGCTGAGTAATGATAAAACTATAGGAAAAATACAGTGTATAATATTAATGCTTATGAAGCTTTTACTGCGTTGTAAAATGGGATATAACAGAGCGTTACATGTCCGACGCACGAGCGAGTGGGTCTGAGATCCAGTCGCTGAGGGAAGCCATGATTCAGCGTCTGAACTTGTCCCTTAAAGCCGTCTCTGATTGGGGTGACGCAAATCTGGTCAAGTTCAACGCCTCTAAGACCCAGGCGTGTCTCTTCTCGGCAAAACGGAGTCCTTTCCAACTGACTCCCTCTTTCCGAGGTGTGCCCGTGCCCATATCCGGCCACCTGGAGCTTCTTGGCGTTACTCTAACATCCACCCTCAATTTTGGCTCGTACATAGAGGCAAAAGCTCAAACAGCTGCCAAAAAACTGGGCGTCCTCTCGAAGGTGAGACAGTACTTCACTCCGGAACAGCTTCTGAATTTATATCAAGCACAAGTTCGATCATGCATGGAGTACTGCTCTCATCTTTGGGATGGCTCAGCCAAGTACCAGCTGGAGCTTCTTGAATCAATTGAGAGACGAGCCAGGAGGCTCATCGGTGACGATGCACTGGTCGCCACAAAGCTGCAAAGCTTACATCATCGGCGTAGGGTGGCCGGCCTGTCGGTTTTTTATCGGATACACTTCGGAGAGTGTGCGCAAGAACTCCATGACCTGATTCCGCCCTCCCCCTTCCATCATCGTACAACCAGACGCTCTGCGTTACGTCACCCTTATATGGTTGACATTCCCCCTATACGCACTAAGCGATTCGCTAGTACATTCTTGATCCGTACGGCCAAAGAATGGAACTCTCTACCAGCGTCTGTGTTTCCTGAAAGCTATGACCTGGGGATCTTTAAGTCGCGAGTGAATAGGTTACTTCTAGGTAAGCGTGCTCCATCTTAGACCGCATTTTCACTTATCATCAGGTGAAATAGCGGTCAAACGCCAGCCTATCTATGCATAAAAAAAAAAAAAAAAAACTTATTAAAGTTTTGTCTTATTATCATAAAAAGTAGATTCAAGATATGTTTGAAAGATTTAGTTTTTTTTACTTTCAAGAAAAAAAAACATTACTAATATTATGTCATCAGTCAGTTGTTACCTAAAACACATAATACCATTAAGTGTTCCTAAAAATACGATAAACAACCGAGTGTGCTTTAGATCACACGACTGAAGCAAAACTTCTTTCGCAATAGACCTGCACTGTGTCTCAGATGTACGAAACGTAACTGGCTATGAGAGAAAAAGAGTAAGAAAATGCGTGCTCACACCTTTCTCTCTTGCTCCATTCACCTTACCCGATCACACTTTTCGTAACGCTCTCGTAACGCAATCACCAGCATACTCCCCAACTCAAGCGTGCGTTTTACTTCATAAATAAGATGTTCTAACAAATGAATCAAATTATAGTTAAAAAATTACAAAATTTTAAAATGAAACCATAACTTGTTCCTTGCTACTCGTATATACCGGTGTACATAATATTCCTGTATTTTACAATAAACTTAAAGCACTATTAAAACGGCACTCTCACCATCACTAAGATTAGCGACTCCATTAACCATGTTTTATCATAAGCTCAAATAATATAAATATATATTTGAATAAAATTGATTGATCGACGTACAAGTCTGACTCTTGCACGAAAAATAAATCGGTACAGACGTCAGGTCAAACGTGAGTTAATTAATAAATCAAATCAACACATTTCTTTTATGGAAAACCGCGATTATTTAACTTTATTAAATTATTTATATATTAGAAATCTGTAATTAATTTCAACTTTTGCAGGAAATTATCATAAATAAGAGAACAGTATCATTGTGCAAGCGGTACACGAATGAGACCGTTCTCTTGCTTTTAAAAGTAACTGACTTTATATAGAAGGGATAAAATTTCAACACCACGATTCATTACCCGTAACGGCCGAACCCAATATTCAATCTAAAGACAGAGATAGGTAGTTATCATCGACTGCTAATAACTAACTATCTATCTTTTGTAGTTGTCCCAATAATTCGCTTAGGGGACTACTATCTCCAGTTAGCTGTAGATAGACCGGCTACCTGAGCTCTCCCTTACATTCCAGTATACGCAGCGTCACAGACGGCCTCAGTTATGTTACACAGATGTTTTGTAGTATTTAAATTTGTCATACAAATTTTATTCATATTAAAGTAATCTTGTTTTATAAAAATATGGACAAATTAATTTTTACACAGACTTTTTAATGTATAATAAGTGATATTATTTTAATATGGAATGCATGGTAAATCTAGTAACGGAACGTTTTAACACGACACGAAAAGACGCTACGAGGCCATTACGCTTTATTGAATCGTTGTTTCGTTTGAATTTGTATAATTTTTTTACAAATCAAAACTCAAAGTATACAAATCATTGCAAGTTATACAATGATTCACCAAATTGTTTGTTTTATTCACAAGAAGAGTAAAGTAAGTATTATTTCACAAGAAACTTATTATTTTTATTCAATTAATTGTTGCAAAAGAGCAATATCACTTGAACTGCTACTTGAACTTGTGTCTGCCATTATTTTTCACTCGAAATTAATTTTATTTTAAACAAAGAAAATACTTTTGCAATTAATAAATCTAAGTTATCCCCCGAAAACGGATATTGTTGTTACTAAAGATAACCAACGTTACTGACAGATAGAACTCTATTTTTACTGGGACGCTTATACTGTCATTTTCATACGAACTGTTATCCCTGGTAAGCTATCCTCCCGCTCGTCGATAGATAGCTTTGAAGGATAAGATTGCCTATCGTCGACAAGTTTATTGGGTCAGTAAAATGAATGATAGATAGATATTTCTGTCTCTAGTAGGACATAACCAGAGATAGACTGAATATTGGGTTCGGCCGAGAGAACAATCAACGACTGAACATTCATAGACAGGTTCGCTGTATGTTGCAACTTGTTGATAGATGGCGCTCGTAGTTCGAGCAAAACTAGGCCGATCAAACAAAAGAATGTACCGTGTATGATTGATTCTACTTGGTAACAGATGGCACTCATCAAGTTACAAATCGCGGTGGCAAGGTTTTTATTATTGTGTTCATAGTCGATGATGAGAATGTCGTGCTTTGCTAGCGTTAGCACAGTAGTTAATGTTGTGGTTAGCACTGTAGCTAGCGCTAATAGTTCATAAGATATATTATTATTGCAATCTAATTTTTCTAATTCCGTCCCCTATCACCATGTAGGAGAAACGGAACCCTAATACATTTACTTACATACCATAATTAATACATAAAAATTAACATGAGTCGCTATTCATGACGATTCACCTGTTCACATAATTTTCCTGATATAACTCGACTTACATAGCTTATCGCAGGAGGCACAGATAATATTCGCTGTGTTTTGACTCGTTAATAGATAAATGTCCCATCATCATCACACCATCACCTCCCCAGCGTGGTGAATATGGGCAACACACGTGAGTTCAAGCCATTTTTGACGTGAATTTCTGGAGGCCTATGTCCAGCAGTGGACTGCGATAGGCTAGTGTGTGTGTACATAGAAATAATTCATATACATATAAATAAATAAATAAACACAAATAATACTTTTAACAGACTCAGGCGGGAATCGAACCCGCAAACCGTGGAGCAGTAAGAAGGACCACTACAAACTGCGCCAACGGGCTAGTCTATGCACAATGTGCGTTAAAATGGTAGATATAGATATAAACAAGTAAAAACAAAATAAAGTTAATGATAATAGTCTGTTATCTTAGGGCATTTACTTTTTATTTTTATTTTTAACCAGTTTCAAAAAAGTAGGAGGTTATCAATTCCACCGTATTTTAAGTGTCTTACCCGAGAACTTTTTACTGCATGGGACCTAGTTCGATGATTCTTTTTTTTAATACATAAAGAAATACAATCTAATGGAAAATCTTCTCCTGTTTTGGAAGTTGGGTATAAATAAAGAAATACACACACGTCTTACAAGGAAAACTAATTTTAATTATTATTTATGTCAGTCTTGTTACAGACGGATGAAGATGTTTAGTAACAAAGTTCCTTTACAGCTACGAGCTCACGGAAATCCGAAACGTGGTGACTTTTTTTTTAATTGGATTACTACTTTTTGACTAATTTTTCATAGCGCGTACTTTCTTGACTATTTTTTCGTCTACCCACGTTGTATTACTGGGTTACATTACTAGTCGACGTAACATACAAACGTTAAATATGTACCTACTGTAAATAATGGATACTGACACGTAAATAACAACTAAATTTCAAAACATTATTTATGCAGTTTCGTTTCCCAAAGGTCCGAATGGAAAGCTGTCTGCTCATCTCACAGAGCTGTGCTTAGAAGAGTAACGCGACATTCAGAGACTACATATAGTTGAAATAGCTATAACGATAAACACTGATCATTAACTTTGTACGCCATTTCATTGTGTAATTGTAAGTGTGATTCAATTATTAATCTTCTCACAGCGATTCAGTATTAGTGACCGTCTGTAAGTGCCGTCTATCATGATCACAACTTTGAATATTTGCGAAAACAAGGAGGACCGCATAACGATGCGTTATGCAGCTCTCCAAGATTTTCAATTTTTTAAATCATCGTAATTAACTTTACATAGAAAAATAAAAATCTCGTTACCGCGATTCACAATAAGCAACCAACGATGAGTGCCATCTAGTAACAAGTAGAAACACACGAGTACATCCAATATTGACTGTGCTTGATCTGCGTAACTTTATTTAAGACGAAATTGTGTACTGCGGCTGTTAATTTTTATAACAGTATCTAATATTTTTTGATATATAACTAGGTCGGCAAACAAGCGTACGGCTTACGAGATTGTAAGCGATTGTAAGCTTTAGACGTTGCAGACCACACCAGAAGCATCGCAAACGCTTTGCTGACCCTATTTCGATCCCCCAGGAGTTCTGGTCACCTTACTCACCACAGAAACACATCTCGGTAACGGTACACAAAACGGTAAATAATAAATAAACAAATAAACGCTTCACACTCAACGACCCCCAGTAGGGTTTTCTCCTGTGTCGGGGGTCCGGAAACACACACAATACACGAGCACAATCCCCAGACCACGACAAACATCTATATGGCCAATACAAATGTCTGTCGTGAGCGGGAACCGAACCCGCGAATAATAATAATAATATTCAAAGTTATGCTTCTAATAATTTTCACACTTTATCCTATAACTTTTGGACATAGGTCTCCACATGTTCGCGCAAAAATGGCGCGAACTCATGTGTTTTGTTTGCCAATAATCACCACGCTGGGCAGGCGAGTTGGTGACCGAAGACATTGCTGCTCGTCTTCGGCCTGTGTATTTCAAAGCCAGCAATTGGATGGCTATCCCGTCATCAGTCGGCTTTTTAAAGTCCAAGGTGGCAGTGGAACTGTGTTATACCTTATTCGCCTCTTACGGGACGGTCACGGGAAGAGCCCTCTTTTCAGGGGGTGGCTATATTGTTTTCTGCCGTAGCCACACAACAGACAGCACTAATAATTTTATAACATTGTATTGTTTGTAATTTCATAAGATTGTAGTGTTCTTACCGTAATTACTATTTGTTGAAGTACTTTAATAGCATGCGGCTAACGTTGATACTCGATACGTGGCGTATAAGTGATGTAGTCAAAAGTGTGTGTGTGTGTGTGTGTGTGTATTGTGAACGAATAGATTTGAAGTGAGAAAAAAGTGTCGCGTTGAGTGTTTTCAGTTGTGTTTTACATCTGTTAAGTTTGAAAATTTTAACCATAACAATAACGATTCAGACTGCGACATCCCACGGCTTGGTATAGGCCTCTTTCTCCATGTAGGAGAAGGATCGTTGGCGGATATATTTCCTACTATGAGTAAGCGATCGCTATCAGGTGTTTATGATAACAACCGGGACCGACAGCTTAACGTGTTCTCCGAGGCACGGTGAGGATACACACAAGGATAGACAACCAGACCTATTACGGTATCGCTATTTAGGCGAGTACATGACATACTGCCCTGTGCCCCTGTCGGACAGCGGAGCCTTAGGTGTGTAGGTCCGTTTCACCCTGTTACGGGGGATGGAACTTCAAAAATTACTGACAATACCTGTTGTAGTGCCAGTACTAGCTAGTACATGAAACCATACAACAACCAGTAACACTCAATTTTTTTTTCGACTTGTTGAGTGCTGTTGGCCTATCGGCCTTTACAGCGTCACCGGTAAGAGGGGCCGGGTACTATAGACACTGGCCGCGAAGGAAGAAGGGAAGCCCTCTGGAAAGGCTCGGGGAAAACGCACGCCTTAAGGGTATCCCTAGCGAGATCGCACCTCGGCTTAGAGCATCGTCGGATTGTAGGAGGCGCTACACGGAGCGCTGAGATGGCTTACGGACGATCCGCTACGCGCCCAGGCACGTGCGAGCCGTCAAAACGCGTGGCGACCGTAACTCTCAACATTGTCACCACTGACTATGTTTACTATGATAAGAATCTTGTCACCGCGACTCAGTATTTTCAAAAAGCAATGAGCGCCATCTATCAACAAGTTGAAACTTACACCGAACATTCAATACGTCGGACCTGCTCATTTGCCAACTGGGCTTAAGACTAATTTTTTACCGCGATTGTTAATTTGTATGGAAGTAGATAAGATTACGTTTCACTTGATATTAAATAATTATCATCACTCATAATAATTATCGTAAGAAGGAAACCTAACTATTGACAATTTTTTTTATTATTATTAAAAAACACCTTATTGGAGACCAAATTTTACAAATCAAAAATTTATATTTAAGCTTATAGAGTTTCGTAATTACAACGTAATCGTTGTTTGAATGTAGAACCCGAATTTCAAAGTATTTAAAGTCATACTATCGAATAATATTATTCACAATTACCCCTTTTCATACAACCCATTCAATCCATTGAATTAACCCCATTTGAATGCGTAAATAACTTCAAGCAAATGTATTTTAATTATATCTTCTCATTAAATAGCTTTATATTCACTTTAAGAATTTTAATTTTGCGAAAAGAAAATGTTCAACGTAATATTAACTCACTGGTCCACACTTTCTCGATTGACTTTTTTGGTTGCATGAATGTTGTTAAAATATATAATACTTTGACAACTACGGAAGTGTCGCCCACGCCTTCCTTAGTGACAAGAAGATAAATAACCGATTTCATAATTACCTTTGTATACTGTAATAAGGTTAGTCTTTTTTAGGTTTATTTTTTTTATTTGCCGGCTCTTAATCTGAAGACTTACCTAAAATTCTTGCCACTTCCACGCAGTTTTTAGCGTTACTAGCCTGAACAGCGAGACAAATTTTCGAAATTATCGTGGTTGACTTTATACACAAAAACAAATATCTTACCTTCACGATAATTGTCACTTTCACCCCTACTATTTTCGAGTTATTAGATGGCATTCATCTGCAGCTTTGTATGATAACATTCTGATTCCTGACTGATGAAGAGGGAGGTTTTCAATTCGACTGTATTTTATTTTTTAACTGAATTCAAAAAAGGAGGAGGTTACTCAATTCGACCGTATATATAATTATATATATTTTTATGTATATTCGGGGATAACTTCGTCGTTTATGAACCGATTTTGATAATACTTTTTTGTTGGAAAGTACATATCCTAAGTGAAATACCATGATAAGGAAACCAGGATCTGATGATGGGATCCTAGAGAAATCGAGAGAAACCCTCGAAAACCCAAATAAATCTGATTACAACTTTTGGAGTAATCTTTGATAATGCGTATTTACTTGACTATTTTTTCGTCTACCTACGCTGTATTACTTATCAATGTAATTCAAGTCGGTTTTTCTTCGTTTGCACAACTATATTAAAAAATAAACGTAAACACAATTATATTATTTAATGTATGTTACCTCAGAACTTTTGACCGAGTGGACTGATTTCGATAAAAAATTTTTTTAGCGAAAGGTGTTGGACGTAATGTGGCCAGCCTGCAAAGGCTACAAAGAAGCCGACAGAGGGGACAGCAGCAAGGCTTCCATCTCGGGCGAGCCCCGGTAAAGGGCCGACACTTACTGTAAGTAGGACGAGTAAGGACAAGGCGGGAGCGATGGAGGCTCCAGAGTCGCCGAAAGAGGCCATGCTCTGCAGTCCTCACCGTCTTTCCCACCAATCCCTAGAGGATAGTACGAGTTGTTCCAGGATGGAAGCGGCTGAGGAGTTGGTGCATCTCTGCGCGACGACCACAACCAACGCGAAAAACCTGAAAAGGGAATATAAGCAAATGATAGGTCAGGCCATAGATGGCCTCTATAAACTGCTCGAGGCGAGCGAGGCGGAGCTCAAGAGGCTGAGGGCTCGCGTGGGTGAAGGGACTGACGTGGCCCAGGTGGCCCTGGACCCCTCGCTGAGCCAGAAGCTCGAAGAGCATACCCGCCTCCTGCTCGAAAACGGGCAGCGCCTGAAAGACTTGCAGGATCAGCTTACGAAGCAGGAGCAGGTGGTCGCCGCGCAGAGGTCATATGCGAGTGTGGCTGCGGCTGGATCTCCGCCGAGGGGACAGGCCGCTTTGCACTCTTTGGTCGTCTCGTCCACGGACGAGACAATGACAGGGGACGACGTGCTCTCACAGCTTAGGGAAGCGGTCCAGGCGAAGGACGGCTGGACCAAGGTTGAAAGGGTGCGGAAAGCGAAAGACAAGAAAGTCGTCATGGCTTTCAGCACAAAGGAAGAGCGGAGCAAAGTGAAAGAGAGAGTGGAAGAGAAAGGAAAGGGCCTCATGGTCGAGAAGGTCAGCAACAGGGACCCGCTGCTAGTTCTGAGGGGCGTCCTTTCAGTTAACACTGACGAGGATGTGTTGAAGGCCCTAAAGAACCAGAACCGGGAGCTGTTTGATGGCCTCGACCAAGAGGCAAACAGGGTTAGGGTTCGATTCCGCAAAAGGGCCAGGAATCCGCATGCGGGCCATGTGGTGCTGGAAACCTCGCCCACCCTTTGGAATAGAATTATCCAGAAAGGATACGTACACATCGATCTCCAAAGGGTCAGGGCTGAGGACCAGTCACCGCTGGTCCAGTGCGCGAGATGCCTGGGCTATGGTCACAGCAAGAGGTTCTGTGCGGAGTTGGCCGATGTGTGCAGTCACTTTGGCGGCCCGCACCTCAAGATAGACTGCGTGGACTGGGCGGCGGCCGTCCCACCCTCGTGTAGAAACTGCAGAAGGGCGAAGCTGGACAGCGTTGATCACAACGCGTTCAGCAACAACTGCCCGGTCAGGAAGAGGTGGGACGACCTAGCGCGATCGACAGTCGCATACTCTTGAGGGTGCGATGGTCGGCACGGTGGCATGCGAACGAGAAGTCTCAAGCCCCCTGGCGAGATACGCGCGGGACGGTCTGCGTGGGTCCTGGCCACGGAGGAAACATATACGTTTGTTGCGGAACAAGACCTGCGCAGAGCAGGAGGGGAGCACGCGGCCACCGACTACCGCACAGGACTTCTGCGCCCGGTCGAACAGGGCAGCTTATGTCACAAAGGGTCTGCGAACTTGGTGGCGAGTCCTGATCTTAGGAAAACACGGCGGCATGTAAATTAGTTGCTCTTCATTAATGAGGCAGGCAATTATGCTATTATTATATAATAAGTATATAGTTAAATAGCATATATTTAGTTGTAAATTAGGATTAGAATAAGTCATCAGTTTTTGCAAATTAGTTTGGTATATTGTATAAAGCTTGAAAGTAGAATTAAAATAAGCTATATGATCTGTAAATGAATCTTAGCATCCAATATAAAGTTCAAGTATTGTCACCGGTATCAACAAATATAAGTTTAAGACAAACATAAATAAACAAAGTACTAGTATATAAGTAAACATATATAAACATTGATAACATGTAAAATAGACCAAAAAATAGACCAAATATGGATTTAAGACCTATAGCGAGTAAGACTGAATAAAAACTATGTTAATTGAAATTTTATTTGAATGATTAAATAAAGCTTGAAAGTAGATTTTAAAATTAGGTATATGAACTGTAAATTAGTCTTGCACCTAGTATCAAAATTTTAAGTATTGTTACCGGTAAGATCTATCAAAATAAACAAATTATAGTAATATGTAAACATATATATATATACATATAAAAAATTGTTAAATAGATTAATATAAATTTAAGTCCCTTAGTGTGTAAGATAGAATAAAACTGTATTTAATAAAAACGCAGTAAAATTTAAAAATTTTGTAGTGGAGATGATGAACATCACCAAGACAAAATTCATATTGTACTAAATCAAAAAGCAAAAATTAACAGCCCTGTAAAACTAAAATCATTTAAAAACTAAACCGTGTACAATTATTTACCCGAGTTTAATGAAATTAAATAGTAAGTAGCCAAGCAAAAGTAGGCCAAACAGAAGTGGGGAACCCACCCCGAGTGAGAAAGAGATGAATGAAAGAAAGAACAAGTATGCGGCATGAAAGTACGAGAGGCATGAGAGCGAGAACTGGAATGAAAGAGTAAATGGCAGAAAACGCGCTCCGACCACTATATCGGAGG
Organism: Melitaea cinxia; assembly: GCF_905220565.1. Lineage (NCBI taxonomy): Eukaryota > Metazoa > Arthropoda > Insecta > Lepidoptera > Nymphalidae > Melitaea > Melitaea cinxia. The sequence continues at coordinate 9,125,285 of NC_059418.1, read as the reverse complement.
TATAGATAAAAAAAAAAAAAAAAAAAAAAAAAAATGTGGCCATTTAAATGTAATTGATATCTAACAAGTACTATTCGAGTCATATCTAATAACGCGTATTTACTTAACTAGTTTTTCCCACGTATGTACCCACGTTGTACTTCCTGTACGTGAGCAAACACAATTATCGAACTGAGATTTAATATGATAAAATGTAAATTGTTTTGACAAGGTTTTGATTTCAGTATATTAGTCGATAGAGATTAATTGTGGACTTGTTAAATGTATACCTTCTGTCAATAATACCAAAACTGGCAATCCCTAGAAAACCTATGAGGACTACCAGATCAAAACAAACGTTCGTGAGCAGATTTGCTAAAACCAATTTGGGCATGAGAGTCATAAACTTGTATAATTCAATTTTAAAAGAGGATGTAGATATTGATATTTGTAGATATTCTGGGAAAGCATTCAAGAGAAAGGTTAAGATGCTTTTTTTTACATTTGAACTCAAATTAGTTACCTACTGTATGAAGTTGTGAACATTCTTACCATATTATACTTTAAATCAGCTGATTTCTTGTACCTCAAACCTTACCTTACTTACAGATATATTATATTTATAATTTTTATATTTATTCATAGAATTCCCGATGTATTATCATATTAATTGTTGTCTTTCGTTGTTATTTTTGTTTTACATATACCTACATATTTTAACTTTTTTCTTTTAAATATTTTTTACTGTTTTAGCACGGGTTTTAATTGTAATTTTTTTAATATTTTGTTTTATACTTATATTGATGAGTTAATTTTTCATAAGATAGATATTTATTGTTAGTATAAGTTTCGAAGCAACTGTTTAAAGTGTATTGCATGCTGAGTTAGCCTATAAGTGTGGTGTATAGTGTAAGATATTCTGTTTAACTATATAATTATGATAGAAACCACTATATACTACGTTGGCCTCCTATATAAATAAATAAATAAAAATAAATAATGTATATATTGTAACTAATGGACACTGAGTAGGAGAAATTTAGCGGTTGTTTAACCGCTAAATTTCAGAACACTATTTGTGCAGTTTCGTTTCCCAAAGGTTTCAATGGAACGGCAGTAATAAAACTTCACTCTGCTCATCTCACACAGCTGTGTTTAGAAGAGTGACGGGACATTCAGAGACTCATCATTATCATTACAGCCTATCACAGTCCACTGCTGGACATAGGCCTCCACAAGTTTACGCCAAAAATAGCGTGAACTCATGTGTTTTGCCCATAGTCACCACGCTGGGCAGGCGGGTTGGTGACCGCAGGGCTGGCTTTGTCGCACCGAAGACGCTGCTGCCCGTCTTCGGCCTGTGCATTTCAAAGCCAGCGGTTGGATGGTTATCCCGCCATAGGTCGGCTTTTTAAGTTCCAATGTGGTAGCGGAACTGCGTTATCCCTTAGTCGCCTCTTACGACACCCACGGGAAGAGAGGGAGTGGCTAAATTCTTTAGTGCCGTAGCCACACAGTACATTCAGAGACTACATATAGTTGAAATAGCCATAACGATAAACACTGGTCATTAACTTTGTACGCCATTTCATTGTGTAATTGTTAGTGTAATTCCATTATTAATCTTCTCACAGCGATCCCGTATTGGTAACCGTCTGCAAGTGTCGTCTATGACGACGTTGAATATTTGTTTTGAAATTTATAATTTAAATATTTGCGAAAATTGGGTGAAGGTGATAACACTTGATGCGTTATGACCTCCACGAAATTTTCAATTTTCGAAGTGATCGTAACCAACTTTATATATATAATTGTGTTTGCTCGCAAACGAAAAAAAACCGACTTCAATTACATCGACGAGTAATACAACGTAGATTGACGAAAAAATACTCAAGTAACTGCGCGTTATCAAAGATTACTCAAAAAGTAGTTATCAGATCTCAATGAAATTTATATGTGACCACATGACAAACATCAGCTTTCGATTAAATTAAAAATTATAAAAAAGTTATTGCGGACTTTCAAGAAGTTCCCTCGATTTCTCTGGGATCCCATCATCAGATCCTGGTTTCCTTATCATGGTACTAAACTAAAGATATCTTCTTTCCAACAAAAAAAAGAATTATCAAAATCGGTACACCCAGTAAAAATTTATTGCGGATTTTCAAAAATTTCCATCAATTTCTCTGGGATCCCATCATCAGATCCTGGTTTCCTTATCATAGTACTAAACTAAGGATATCTCCTTTCCAACAAAAAATAATTATCAAAATCGGTACATCCAGTAGAAAGTTATGCGGTATAATACAACGTAGGTCGACGAAAAAAGCGTAATAGAATATATAAAAGTAAAAACGCATTATTAGATATAACTCGAAAAGTTATTGTTGGATCTCAAATAAATTTAAATGGGACCAATTGACACACACCAGCTTTCGATTAAAAAAAAATTGTCGAAATCGGTCCACACGGTCAAAAGTTCTGATGTAACATACATAAAAAAAATAAAATAAAATAATTTTTAACAAAAAAAAAACCGACTTCAAAAAGGAAACTAAAAAGTGAAAAATAAATTTACTTAGTACAAAGTAATTCGTATTTTGATTTCGTTAATCAGAAATGATTAAATAAATATTTTATAATTTTGAAGTCGGTGCCAAGTAAAACAATAACTACTCTAGTATCTACTCGTAAGTTGTATTCAGTTTTCTTTCATAATTTGTTTCATTGACTATTAGGTTGAACACTGTTATTATTCTGTTATTATTTTGACATATCTAATAATATTTTTTTTTACTTGTTTGTTGTGTGTGTGTTGTTTGTATTTGTTATTGTAGCCAGGTTGTTGTAGTATTTACTTGGCACCAACTTCAAAATTATAAAATATTTATTTAATCATTTCTGATTAACTAAATCAAAATACGAATTACTTCGTACTAAGTAAATTTATTTTTCACTTTTTAGTTTCCTTTTTGAAGTCGGTTTTTTTTTGTTAAAAATTATTTTATTTTACAATTTTTAGTGATGGGTAGATCTAACAAGGATGCTTTTTCTCTTATGTCGGGGTTCGGAAACATACACAATACACAAGCACAAACACCCAAATCATGATAAACATCTATATGGCCAATACAAATGTCTGTCGTGCGCGGGGATTGAACCCACTAACGATAGCGCAACAGCCGGTGCTGTGACCGCTACGCTAACGCGTCGACATACTATGAGTAAAGTTCGCTATCAGGTGTACGCAATAACAATCGGGATTGACAGCCTAGCGTGTTCTCTGAGGCTAGGTTGGGAGAACCACGAGGATTAACAACTAGACCGAAAATAAATATTTGTATAAACATAAATATCCACTCCGAGCGGGAATAGAACCCGCGACCGTCGGTGTTTAGGCGCCGCCGACACGGCACATGCACCATTATATCAATGCGGTCGTCAAACAGCGAAAGGTAACTGCTGTAAATTGTTGAGAAATTCCCTCGAGTGTTTATGGGCTCCATCATCAAACCTGGTCCTGCGACACAGATGATCACACAGCGGGTAATTGCTATAAATCGTTGAAAAGTTCCCTCGATTATCTTTCGTCTCCATCATCAGACTGTAATGGCACTTGTAACTCATACAGGTGCAAAGTTCTCATCAATAGAAACGAATTAAGTTCAAACACCAGGTAATTGCTATAAGTCGTTGAAGAGTTCCCTCGACTATCTTTCGTCTCCATCATCAGACTGAAATGGCACTTATAACTCATACATATGCAAAGTTCTCATCAATAGAAACGAATTAAGTTCAAAAAGTAGGTAATTGCTATAAATTGTTGAAGAGTTCCCTCGACTATCTTTCTTCTCCATCATCAGATCGACTCCAGACCTTTATTAAATAGTAGTGCTTTATAGTACTTAATGAAAACATAATTAAATTTACTAGTCGCCCTTACGATTCTTGAAAGTTTCCCTCGATTTCTCTGAGATCTCATCATCAGATCCTGGTTTCCTTATCATGGTACCAAACTATGGATATCTCCTTTCCAACAAAAAAAGAATTATCAAAATCGGTTCATAAACGAAGAAGTTATCTCCGAACATACATAAAAAAAATATATATATATATATACGGTCGAATTGAGTAACCTCCTCCTTTTTTTGAAGTCGGTTAAAAATAATAGGACCAATTTTGTTAGAAAACATTGCAAAAAATACGAAAACTTAATATTCTGTGAAACCCAAAACACGTTAAAAATTATAGTTAAAAAAACTCAAAAATGTGTTTATTTATTTATTTATGCATAAAAAAAAAACTTAAAACTAACATTACAGTGAACTCAATATGTTACTTAAGTTGATCACAAATTCTACATCTATCTACAGATTTTAGTGTACAAATAACATTAAATTTAACAAATATTTTCTTTACAATTTAATAATTTAAATAATTTAAAAAATTAAATATAATCAATTTAAATAATTGTGTTTGCTCGCAAACGAAAAAAAACCGACTTCAATTACATCGACAAGTAATACAACGTAGATCGACGAATCGAAACTCGACGAAATAGTCAAGCAACCACGCGTTATCAAAGATTACTCAAAAGTAGTTATCAGATCTCGATAAAATTTATATGTGACCACATGATAAACATCAGCTTTCGATTAAATTAAAAATTATCAAAATCGGTACACCCAGTAAAAAAATTTTACGGATTTTCGAGAGTTTCCCTCAATTTCTCTGGGATCCCATCATCAGATCCTGGTTTCCTTATCACGGTACCAAACTAGGGATATCCCCTTTCCAACAAAAAAAGAATTATCAAAATCGGTACATCCAGTAGAAAGTTATGCGGTATAATACAACGTAGGTCGACGAAAAAAGCGTCAAGTAAAAACGCATTATTAGATATAACTCGAAAAGTAATTGTTAGATCTCAAATAAATTTAAATGGGACCAATTGGCACACACCACCTTTCGATTAAAACAAAATTTGTCGAAATCGGTCTACCCGGTCAAAAGTTCTGATGTAACATACATAAAAAAAAAAAAAAAAAAAAAAAAAAATACAGTCGAATTGAGAACCTCCTTTTTTGGAAGTCGGTTAAAAAATACAGTCGAATTGAGAACCTGCTCCTTTTTTGGAAGTCGGTTAAAAATAAAGAGATGTTCTAACAAATGAATCAAATTATAATTAAAAAACTACAAAATTTAAAATTAAACCATAAATTGTTGCCTGCTACTCGTATGTACCTATACATATATTCATATACTCCTATATCTTACAAGAAGCTTAAATCACTATTAAAACGCAACTCTCAGCGTCACTAAGGGTCAGCGTCAGTTGTTGCACAAGAATTCACTAACCATATTTTTGTTATAAAGTCAAATATATAATTAAGTATATTTGTATATAATTGTGTTTGTGTTATGTTGTGTTTTGTGTAACAACATAAAAAAATAAAAAAATAAAAATACAGTCGAATTGAGAACCTCCTCCTTTTTTGGAAGTCGGTTAAAAACTCCTCGCTCGTGTCGTCGTCTCTTTCTTAATGAAACAACAACCACCTTGACAATGAAAATAGATAATTTCAAAACGCTTTAGACTTTTCTGCACTCACAGCTTTAACAGAAATTTATTACTAAAACATCGCTGTGTGTTACATCATGGCGAACATTCACTCGGATCTACAAAACACGCCTGATTGTAATAAAACTAAGATTTAAAAAGTCGTAGAATAAATTTGTTTTAAAATACGTATTTTCTGATCTACTCGACTTTCCATATTAGTAGACTCGGAAATAATATGTACGGGTATAATAGTTATAATTAAACACAAATAAACAACAATATAATTTTATGACATTACTAGAAAACTTTATGTTATATATTGTAATATAATTTCTTATTGAATTATTGATATATTTTTTAATTTTTTAAATTGTCTGAAACGTGTGTTTCTCACTATATGTTATTTGAGCATTGATTGCTGCACCACTCTATCGATATTATTTTATAGCTATTTTCACTTTTTTGTAAATTCTTATTTATTTATTTGTATTTAACAAAAAGTTTAAATTTAAAGATTGGAGGAGGAATTAAGAAGGGGTTCCGTTGTCGCATTCGAATAACGGACCTACAAAAATTAAAAAAAAATTAAAAATAAAAATAATGTGGTAACAATAGTAATGGACTACTAATACAATAATAAAAATTTAGCCAACGTGATTCTGCTTTATGTCATTGACGATGAGCGCCACCTATCAACAAGTCTAAACATAATTATACCAATGAACGTTCAGTCGTTGATTGGTCGGTTACAATTACTGAATCGCTGTGGAAAGAGTTAGTATAAAATAATTCTGACGTATAACACACATTTTTTAATATCATATTAAAAATTGACCGTTCCAGCGGGGACCGCACCTGCATCTCGATTGACCGAGTCGGTCGGAATAGATCGGTAACTGTTTACTTATGTAAAACTGTTGATGCAACTTGTCTGTTACATACTCCATATACTGTCACCACTTTCTATTTATGTGCAGAACTTTAAATATATTAATTAACTAGCAAACAGTATCAGGTCGTTAAATAAGTTTAACTGTAATTTTTGTCTTCAGTAATTATATTTTTATTTCTATTTATTGTAAAATCTTCAATAAAAACAGCGATCCAAGATTCACAACGCATAAGGATTGGCATTTATATTAATGTTGAAATATGTACCGAATATCTCTGAAATATATGAAGGATTTTTTTTTATAAATAAATTAATTTTATAATTTTATCATGAAGATTATAAATCGATATACCTCCGATAGACTTGCTTTGTCCATGATCAATAATCAACTAATACAAATTACCGTAAGTCAAATTTATATTGTAACACTATCCGAAATCCTTTTATAATCCTTTTAATATTAAAATAAAAATTGTGTTTGCAGCTTATTATTAATTATTGCTTTAATGTCAATAAACCAATGGATACTAACATACGTAAATAACTGCTAAAATTCAAAACACTATTTTTGCAGTTTCGTTTCCCAAAGGTTTTAAAGGAACGACACTAATAAATCTCCGCCGTCTGTTCGTCACACGGGGCTGTGTTTAGAAGAGTACTGGGACATTCAGAGACAATATACAATTGATGTTACTATAGGTAACGATAAAAATTAGTATTAACTTTGTTCGCAATTTAACTTTGTAATTTTTAGTGTAATTCAATTATTAATCTTCTCACAGCGATTCACTATTGGTAACCGTCTGTAAGTGTCGCCTGTGATAAGGTTGAATATTTGTTTTGAAATTTATAATTTAAATATTTGTGAATATTTGGAGAGCAGTATAACGATGCGTTATGCAGCTCTCCAAGATATTCAATTTTCGAAGTGATCGTAATTAAGTTTACATATAAAAACAAAAATGTCGTTACCGCGATTCAAAATAAACAACCAACGATGAGTGCCATCTAGTAACAAGTAGAAACATACCAGTACATCCAATAGTGACTGTGCTTGATCTGCGTAATTTTATTTAAGACGAAATCTTGTACTGCGAGTGTTAATTTTCGTAACAGTATCTAGTATTTTATTTTATCTTATATAACTAGTCGGTAAACAAGCGTACGGCTCACCTGGTGAGAAGCGATTACCGTAGCTTATAGACGTTGCACATGACACCAGAAGTTTTGCAAACGCGTTGCCGACCCTATCTCCTATTCCTCCCAGGAGTTCTGGTCTCCTTGCTCACCACAAGAACACGACTCTACTTCCCCAGTCGGGCTGCTCCATATTTCGAGCAGGAAATTTCCTGCGGTGCCCTACCTCTGTTAATCAAATTAATAATCACGGTGGCAAGGTTTTCTCTGTTGTGTTTAAAGTAGATTATTTTTCCTAATTTACATAAGTTTTAATTTCAAAAAGATATAATTTTGGCACAACTTAAAGCCATGAAACTAATCAATCAATCAAAAATTATTTCGCTAACTACGGCAGGTAGGACCTAAGTAGACCAAACACAATCCTTTTTTTTTTTCTATGATAATGCCCAGCAAGAAAAAATATAACTCGACTTATATTATATAATTTATCCCAGGGGGCAAAGTTAATATTTGTTACGTTTTGACTTGTTGATAGATAGGACTCATGATTAAATAGAAATTAATATACTAAGCTCAAAATTTGACCGTTTATAGACACGATTTCGCCTATCTATCTCCAATATTAATTCGATGGCTCTCAATCTAAAAACTAGCCAATTTTAATACAGTATACAAAGGTAAATATGAAATCGGTGTTTTATCTTCTTGTCACTAAAGAAGGCGTGGGTAGCACTTCTGTAGTTGTCGAAGTATAATATATTTTAACAACATTCATGCAACCAAAGAAGGTAAATTGAGAAAGTGTGGACAGTAAGTAAATATTACGTCGAACAATTTTTTTCGTAAAATCAATATTCTTAAAGTGAAAAAGCTATTTAATGACAAGATATAATTAAAATACATTTGCTTGAAGTTATTTACGCATTCAAGTGGGGTTAATTCAATGGATTTTAATTATATTAAAGGGGGTAGTTATGAATAATATTATTCGATAGTATAACTTCAAATACTTTAAAATTCGGTTTCTAGATTAGAAAAATGATAACGTTGTAATAACGAAACTGAATAGCTTAAATATAAATTTTTGATTTGTAAAATTAAGAATTTTTTAAGCATAAAATAATTGTCATTACTTACGTTTCCTTGTTACGATAATTATTACAAGTGACGATAATTATTCAACATCAAGTAAAACGTAATCTTATCTATTTCCATACAAATTAACAATCACGGTAAAAAATTAGTCATAAGGGCAGTTCGCAAATGAGCAGGTCCGACGTAGTGAATGTTCGGTGTTTGTTGCAACTTATTGATGGACAGCGTGAGTTTATTAATAAAATAAATAAGTAAACACATGTCTTGTGTGGGTTATGCTATAACTTTTATTTATTACATTAATTATATATCTGTAATTAGTTTTAAATTTTGCGGGAAATTATCAGAAATGAGAGATCGAAACCATCTGCTAAGTGATACACGAACGAGGCCGTTCTTCCGCTGTCAAAAATATATTAACATTCGTAGCTGACTTTACATAGAAGGAATACAATCTTAACAATACGATTAATTACCAGTAACAGACCAATCAACGACTGATCTTTTCTAGACATGCTCGTTGTATGTTGCAACTTGGTAATAGATGACGCTCATGGTTTGAGCAAAGCTAGGCCGATCAAACAAAAGCGAATGTACCGTGTATGTTTCTACTTGGTAACAGATGGCACTCATCAAGTTACGAATCGCGATGGCAAGGTTTTCATTATTGTGCTTATAGTCGATTATGAGAATGTCTTACTTTGCTAGTGTTAGCACAGTAGTTAATGTGTAGTTAGCACTGTAGCTAGCGCTAATAGTTCATAAGATAGCTCGCTACAATTTTTCTAGTTCCGTCCCCTATCACCAAGTAGGAAAAACGGAACCCCAATACATTTACTTATATACCATAATTGATCATCATCATCACAGCCTATACAGTCCACTGCTGGACATAGGCCTCCACAAGTTTACGCAAAAAATAACGTGAACTCATGTGTTTTGCCCATAGTCACCACGCTGGGCAGGCGGGTTGGTGACCGATACCATAATTATACCATAATTAATACATAATAATTGTGTTTACTCACAAACAAAAAAAAAATCGACTTCAATTACATCGACGAGTAAAACGACGTACTGGTTTTCTTATCATGGTACTAAACTAGGGATATCTCCTTTCCAACAGAAAAATAAATTGTCAAAATCGATACACCCAGTAAAAAGTTATTGCGGATTTTCAAGAGTTTCCCTCGATTTCTCTGGGATCCCATCATCAGATCCTGGTTTTCTTATCATGGTATCAAACTAGGGATATCTCCTTTCCAACAAAAAAAGAATTATCAAAATCGGTTGAAATAGCAATAACGATAAAAACTGATCGTTAATTTTGTAATGGCGTGTGATTCAATTATAAATCTTCTCACAGAAATCCAGTATTGGTCCAGTCTGTAAGTGTCGTCTGTGACGACGTTGAGTACTTATTTTGAAATTTATAATTTAAATATTTGCGAAAATTTGGACAGCCTCATAACGATGCGTTATGCGGCTCTCCAAGATTTTCAATTTTGGAAGTGATCGTAATTAACTTTACATATAAAACTAAAAATCTCGTTACCGCGATTCGCAATAAGCAACCAACGATGAGTGCCATCTAGTAACAAGTAGAAACATACCATAACTTTATTTAAGACAAAATTTTGTACTGCAGGTGTTAATATTTGTAACAGTATCTAGTATTTTATTTTATTTTATATAACTTTTTTATTGGCCAATACATATCAAATACATTATAATTTGCAATTTAAGTACCACGAAAACCGCGGGTTTATTTGGGTACAGAGAGTCACTCAGTTAATAAATAATAATAATTTTTGTAACAGAATCTAGTATTTTATTTTGTATAACTAGGTCTGTAAACCCCCATAACTAAGTTTTCGCATTTCTGTGTCAGGGACCTGGAAACACACTCAGTGAAGACAAAAAAACACTCACAGTCAATGTTAATAGTTTGTAACTTCAAGAAATTTTTTTAACCGACATCAAAAAAGGCGAGGTTAACAATTCCACTGTATTTTATGTGTGTCACCCCAGTACTTTGTATTGGATTGACCGATTTCGATGATTCTTGCTTTAATTGAAAGGTGGTGCTTATCATATGTTACCGTTTAAATGAAATCTGACAAGAACTTTTTGAATTATCTCTAACAATGCGTATTTACTTGACTGCGTCTGCTTGCGTTGTGTTATTGGTCGATGTAATTGGAGTTGGTTTTTTCTTTTGGGAGCAAACACAATTACACAAATTGCTTTCACTGTTTAAATTTGTAAATAAATAATAAGCGTTAAAATGTTATTGTAAACATAGAAGTCAATTCTATGCAATTCTTTTCTAATTTATAATTTTAATTAATCAATTTAATATTGTAACGATTCTAATACGTGTACCGTCCCACCAATAGGACCGCAGTATGACAATGTCTTCATGTAATGTATATTGGTAGGAAATCAAGTTGATATAAGCGTGTTCCGGTCGGTAAGAAAATTAGATTCCTTGTGGTATTGACTAGTGAATGATAGCCTTTGTCTCGTAGGGGAAATTCACTCAAAATTGTGCCGTACATATTAAATTGGAATAATTTCTTAAGCTCTCAATAAAGTTCATTTTCATACTGTCTTATTTTGTCATTTCTATGTGACGGTAGTTTAAAAGTAAATTACGAATCTACCGACACAATAATTATTTTTTGTAAACACGGCCATTAGGTCTTTAATTCATTTCATTTCGCTTTTGTCTTTAATTTCTCATCATAGCTAATACGGGAACTGTAGACTTAAAAGATCAAAGTTTCTGCTGTTTTTAAAAATATGAACGAGACACCTTCTCTAATGTATACAACTTCTTTACGGAAAATGTTAAATGATTAAGTAAAACTGTTAAGCGTCACTCGCAGGACCTTAAATTAATTTTCCGAAATTAATATACCTACTTAACGTTATATATAAGAACAAAAATCTTGCCAGCGCGGTTCATTATTCGTAATCGAGAAAAACAAAAAGCAATTTGAACAGTTACAGATGGTCCACTTCGAGAAACTTATATTTAAGACGATATTTCTCTCATTACTCTAAACAGTGTTATTACACGTTTATATTCAACCCTACAGCAACTTTTAATGAAATATTAAAACTCATACTACAAGCCGCGATAAGAGCGCTCCCTCGCGGATGTAGCTCAGACCAATCGTCTTGATACTTTCAATTCTTACTACAGTAGGTATAATAACATTAAACATTATGTTATTAAATTATAAGGTAAACCTACAAGTATTTTGCTGTAAATATCGCACTAACCAGTAAAAACCAGATAACGGGAAGTGAGTGAAGCTTAAGAATTCAGAAAGAATAAGATTAACACATACGTATCGTTTTTTTTTTTATTTTTTATATGAGCATTCAGTTTTTTTAATTACTTAAGAATTGGTTTCACAATAAATTGTATGATATATGTACGTATAGTCGTATACATGTGTACTTCGCGTTCATAATATATAAATCTCCTCTGTGAGATCAACGTTTTAATCTCTTTTATGCAAAAGTTAAACACATCGAAGTAAAAATTAAATGTCAAGTGAAATATTTATACATTTCTGTCTGTAACAATAGAAAAATAATTTTATTTTTCAAAGTATCAATATCACTGAAACGCCGGACAATCTTATTCTGTTCTATCAAATTGCGCTTTGAACCCTCGTTCTGTCAAAAATCTGCGCAGAATGACGACGACTTTAACTAAAATTATCCGTTAACAAAGCAGGCTTATTGAAATTTAGAGCGTAAATAGTAAGAAAGATAACCTAAATTTAGCGGTTACAAACTATTATTACACTTTGTAGTGTATTTTTTTTTGCAAATAGATCGTCAAGCAAGGCTACGACTCACCGATTACCGCATCTTATAAACGTCTGCAAGACCAGAAGCATCAAAAACGCGTTGCCGATCATATCCCCAATCCCCCCACGATCCCTGGTCACCTTACCAAAGGAACGCAACACTGCTTGAGAACAGTATTATTAAGCTGTGATCTTGTATAAGGTCGAGGCTGCTCCAGATGTCATGCAAGATATTTCCTGCTGTGCAACTACCGCAGTTGAAATATGTTTAGTTCCTAATTCCATCACATATCAAATTATTTTAAGTTAAAACTTCTTTGGAATCGTTGTGATTTGAAACTCGATACTACGATAATGTGTCACGATAAAGAAACAAACACACAAATTTGTGACAGAGTATGAGAATAAGATAGAATACATTACACTGTATTTTATTTTCTCGGCGAATAACATCTCTCGTCTGCTATATGGTAATTTAAAACTCCTGCTGTAGTACAACGCTGCTTCACGCTGTGAATGTTCGGCGCATGTTTCGACTTGTTGACAGATGGCGCTAATTCCTGGTTACAATTTTTTGAATCGCATTGGCAAGATTTTTATTACGGCATTTATACTCGACTGTAATTACGTCTGACATTGATATAAAATATCTCATCACAGCGAGATTTGCTGTGGACGGTATTTTTATATCGCAGTATTAAATCAGTATATATCAATATATTATACAAGACTCGTGGGAATATAATAATAATAATAATAATAATTTATTTATTCACTCCTATTAACAAAACAATTTACAGTACGTTAAGTATTCACATTTTAAACAGAAACATATACAAGTTAACGTTGGCAGCCGTAATAGTATAAACTGTGATACAGCTGCCTGCGTCTTCCACTGTGAGATATAAGACATAGCAAACATTACGTACATAACAGGTGCAAATCTACTTGAGAAACATTATAAAAATAGTATTTAAACAATATTGTCTTTCTTTTTTGGGGGTAATAAAGTGTGTGCGGGTGTGCTCATTTTTACTCCATATCTATATGTGTGTGTGTGTGTGTGTGTGTGTGTATGAGTGTGGGTGTGTGTGTGTGTGTGTGTGTATGAGTGTGGGTGTGTGTGTGTGTGTGTGTGTGTGTGTGTATTTGTGTGTGTGTGTGTGTGTGTGTGTGTGTGTATTTGTGTTCATGTGTATACGTGTGAGCGTGCGTGTGCGCATGTGTGTTAGAAGAAACTTTTTTTTTTTTTTTAATAATGAATTACATTTTCAGTCTCGACAAAATCAAGTGATTGAAGCCAGCCGCGAATTACTTTTTTACAGTGCATTGTTTTAAGGGGAAAAATATTGTTCACTTTATTTGCATTATTATAGAGGTGAGCGCCAATGATATAAAATTGCTGTTTTGCAAGAGATGTATTATGTGACGGTATTGTACACACCCTACTTCTGTTGCGCTTTTGAGAGGGATTATATATTAAACTTTTGTGCTTACGAAGTATTGACTGCATGATGAATATCTGCCTGACAGTGAGAACAGAACATTCACGATATAGGAGTGCTGTGGAATATCTTCGTGGTCTTTTAAACAAAACTTTGAGAATTGCACGCTGCGCTTGCTTTATAGAAAATAGGAATCAATTTTCTTACACGTGCTGTTAAAGCCTGAACATGTAGGGACCAGTTGAGATGTTTATCTATAATAATACCAAGATATTTTGTACTGGGTGTAGAAGTTAAGCTGGGACAGTGACATTCACAATCGTCGTCTGACTTATCACAATGATGAGCTCTTATACAAAAATCACTTGAGGGCTGGGTATTTGCACGTAGTGAAAAAGTCATATATGTGGTCTTATTCAGATTAAGAGTCAGCAAGCTATCATCTAAATATTTTATAATTTGTTTCAATGCATTTTCTGTGTGATTGTGTACCTCTGCCCAGTCTTTCCCATGTAGAATCAGCGCTGTATCATCTGCGTAGGTAATTATTTCACAGTTAGTTAATCGCAGACCACACAAACTGTTAATGTAAACCTAATATTAAAAATAATTATGATAATTTTTCTCTTAATAGCTATATTCCGAATAAAGTTTATTAGTATTATTATTCCTACGAGCAATGGAAAACAATGTAATCAAGAGACGATCATACAACGGTTCGATCAGATCATATGACGACATAAAATAGGTAATGTACATAATTTTAACATCGGTGACATTTCAGGCGCTTTATCGTCTAGGTCATCTCTCTTGTTAACGTTCCGGAGATTAAGCCAGAGAAACAGAAAGACTGGCAAATAGCCAGACAGACAGACAAACAAAAAATTAAAAATCATTTTTGGTATTTTAATATCGTGCAAATAACTAAATGCTTCAAACCACAGACGGACACTTGAATTTTGTTTATATGTACCTATGGAGAAATATAGTGAGTAGCTGTGAATAATGTGACTCGATGTTTAAAGGAGATGGAGACTTTTGGGCCAAAATGTAATGAGTAGAGACATTGTTTAAAAAATTGGTCATTATTTTTATTTTAAAATATAAAATATCAGCTCAATTCTGAATCTAGAAGCGGAGAAAATTGAAAAAGATAGTTTTCATCAAATTATTTGGGTATCGATTCCACTATAATCGATTACAGAATTCAAAAAGAAAATGTTTGCACTAGTTAATTAACTCAAGATATTTAGATGCATAATTAAAGCTGTAAACAATAATGTGCATTTAAATAAAGTTACATTAATATCGAAAATATCAATTTATATTTGATAAACCAAAATGATTATCGATTTCGTATCGATTTAAAATAAATCAGATTTTTAATGACAGCTTTGACAGCTTACTAACAGTAATACTGTGTCCGTCACTTGTTTCGTGTTTACTGTTTTCCGATCCATTCTGAGTCCATTCCTGATATTTATTTATGGTTTCAAGTGTATATCAATATTTGTAATGAGTTTTCAAACAGTCTTTACTAAATATAACAAACATTAATGCTACAAGAACTTAGTGATCGGGTTTTTTATAGACATTGTAACATAACCTCACTTTTACAAAAAGTCTAATAACTCCACTCTCAGATAGCCAAAATATAGATAATTTTCAGCGAGGGATCAATAAGCCTAAATGCATTAATTGATACCATTTTCATTTCATTACATTTTGGCCCAAGAATGTATGGAATCGTATCCATCTCCTTTAAATATGTTAACGTCCTACACTCAGAAAACGTTTCGTTTTACTAACGACCCGTTCAGTTTATAACTCGACATGCTCGAACGTTTGTAAGAATATAAAAAGTTTTGACCGATTTCAAAAATAGGAGGAGATAAAATTTGGTTAAATTTTCTTATATATCTTACCTCGGAACTTTCATTTCGATAATTATTTTAAATCAAAAGGTTGTGCGTGTTGTATAGTCACATTTAAATTCAATTGAGATCTGACAAGTACTTTTTGAGATATCACTAATAACGCGTATTTACTTGACAATTTTTTCGTCGATGTACGTTGTATTAACCTCATAGTTTGTTTTTTTTTTTGCGTTGACCGATTTCGATAGGTAATTCCTTTTTATTCTAAGGCTAGTGTTTCTCATAGTTATGGTCTCATTTTAATTTGATCGAGATCTGTGAGTACTTTTTGAGTAATCACTAATAACGCGTATTGAATAAACTGAGGTAGGGCACAGCAGGACTTTCCTGCTCAAAATATGGAGCAGCCCAACTGGGGAAGCCTCAATCTTACAGAAGACCACAGCTAAATAATACTGTTTTCAAGCAATATTGTGTTTCTGTTGGTGAGTAAGGTGACCAGAGCTCCTGGGGGGATTGGGTCTAGGGTCGGCAACGCGGTTGCGATGCTTCTGGTGTTGCAGGCGTCTATAAGCTACGGTAATCTCTTACCATCAGGTGAGCCGTACGCTTGTTTGCCGAACTAGTGATATAAAAAAAAATGAAGACGTGACACGCGCCACAGCACTGATTTGAGGCTGTTGCGCTGGCGGTTACGGGTTCGATCCCCGCACATCATCTTTATCACAAACGGCTGTATGACCAATACAAATGTCGGTCGTGGTCTGGGTGTTTGTGTAGTCCTTGTGGGTCTTTGCACCTTAGCTCGGAGCAGCACGCTAAGTCATGTGTCCCGGTTGTTGTCATGTACACCTGACAGCGATCGTTACACATAGTAGGGAATATATCCTGGAGATATATCTATCCACCGGAAGGCTATTTTCTTCATTGCCGTAACCACACAGCAGAGATAGAGGATACTGACATAAGTAAATAGCTGCTAAAATTCAAAACACTATTTTTGTAGTTTCGTTTCCCAAAGGTTTCGAAGGAACGACCCTAATAAAACTCCACTGTCTGTTTGTCTCAATTATTAATCTTCTCACAGTGATTCAGTATTGGTAGACATCTGTAAGTGTCGTCTATGACGACGTTGAATATTTGTTTTGAAATTTATAATTTAAATATTTGTGAAAATTGGGTGATGATCATAACACTTATTGCGTTACGAACATCACGAAATTTTCAAATTTTCGAAGTGATCGTAATCAACTTTATATATAAAAATAAAAATCTCGTTACCGCGATTCAAAATAAGTTACCAACGATGAGTGCCATCTAGCAACAAGTAGAAACATACGAGTTCATCCAATATTGACTGTGTTTGATCTGCGTAACTTTTCCCCCAGGAGCTCTGGTCACCTTACTCACCACAGGAACACAACTTTGCTTGAAAACTTTCGTTCAAAACTAAAATTCTTAAAAATTTATGTATCTATGACGTATGCACCTAACGGTACGTACGTCAGTGTGGATGAATGAAATTTATAATCACCAGATAATGAGGGGCAGTAATATTAATGGGGTCGTTGTGAATAATTTTTTTGATTTGGTAGTATAACTTTAAATACTTTGATTTCCAGTTTCTACATTCAAAAAAACGATTTGTTTTACTTATAAACTTTAATAAGCTGAAAATTAAATTGTTGATTTGTAAAATGTCGTCTGCAATAAAGTATTAAATAAATAAATAATAAATCTGATTTGTTTATTTATTATTGATTTTTAAATAAAAAATCGTATATTTATTAATTGATTTTTTAAAATTGGATTGAAAAGGCCTAAGACGTGAAAAATCGACATTTTTATAAATCGACACTGATAGTTAAAATTGATTAATTGGAGTACAAGTCTGACTGCTGCACGAAAGACAAATCGGTACAACCGTCAGTACAACGTGAGTTAATTAATAAAACAAATAAACAACACATTTCTTGCATGGGAAACCGCTATAACTTACATTTGTTACATTATTTATTTATTACAAATCTGTAATTAGTTTGAACTTTTGCGGGAAATTATCAAAAATGAGAGATCGAAACCGTCTGGTAAGCGGTACACGAACGAGACCGTTCTCCCGCTGTCAAAACTATCGTAACTGACTTCACATAGAAGGAATAAAATCTTAACAACACGATTAATTATTCGTAACAGAGCGATCAACGACTGAACATTCCTAGACATGTTCGCTGTATGTTGAAACTTGTCGATAGATGGCGCTCGTGGCTCGAGCAAAGCTACGCCGATCAAACAAAAGCGAATGTACCGTGTATGTTTCTACTTGGTAACAGATGGTACTCATCAAGTTACAAATCGCGTTGACAAGGTTTTTATTATTGTGTTTATAGTCGATTATGAGAATGTCTTGCTTTGCTAGCGTTGGCTGTAGTAGCTAGCGCTAATAGTTCATAAGAGACTCACTTAATTTTTTCTAGTTCCGTCCCCTATCACCATGTAGGTGGAACGGAACCCTAATACATTAACTTATACTAAAGTGAGATTAATACATAAAAATTAAAATGAATCGCTTATCGTTACGACTCGCCTATACACATAAGTCACCGTATTTGCCGGTATATAAGAGTTTTAGGTTCAAAGGGATATAACTTTAGATACACCAGTATTCATGAAAATATACTGAAAAATAAATTTGAAAAAATAATAATTAAAAAAAAAACAAAAAACCCGCCTGCGTGAAGAACAACTAATAGAAAATCAACTGAAAAAGCTGGAACAAGATAAAAATTCAATATGCACACAAAGTCAACGAAATAAATAGAAACAATATCAAACATTTTGTGCTGTACATTTAAAATATATTAATACGGTAGTCCTTCGAAACTTTATGCAACGTCGTAGATAATATGCAGTCGGAGGCATGAAATTGAAGGATAAGTCAAATCATTCTCTCTTTATGCACGCAGGCGGGTTTTTTGTTTTTTTTTTTAATTATTATTTTATTTATGTCTTTTTAGTCAGACAAATTACGTAATCGGTTCTGTTGCAACAATAGATAATTAAAGAAGAAAAATTTAACTTTTCAATACTTGTCAAGCGTTGGCAACACTATATTTTATGTATCTATGAAGTTTGGTCGTAACTGAGTGTTCTTGCGATAGAAGAAATATATATTTTTCAGTAGAATATATATATTTTTATTAATAACCTTAATAGGTTCAATTCATTAAAACAGTTTACATCATGTGGTTGATTAAGTAATTTTTTAGGGTCAAGAGAACTGATAGCAAGCCCGGAGAAAGATCTCACTCTGCTCAAAGCAACGTAAGCCTGACCTTTAGCAAATAGGTGACTGCTTAAGTCAACAACTAGTAGTTTTAATATAATGAAATTATTATTAAAATTGTTTGTTTGTATTTGGTACTATGTATTTGTTATTGATTTTATTAATGTAATTGTAAATTAGTGTGACATTTATTTATTTTTATTTGTAATTTTAATTGTATGTTTTTTTTTAACCATTGTATTTTATTAGAAAGGCTACACCCCGAAGTTGATCGACGCCTAGGAGTCGAGTTTGGCATGGCATAAGCGTGGGAAAGAGCAAAGTCCACATTTTTTAAACTTTAATATTGTATTTCTTTATTAGTATTACGGTAATAATAATCATGATATACCTTTTTAAAATCCTTGTATTGTGTCCTTCAATTTGATACCCATATTGTAGTATTCGAGAAAAAAATTTTTTTTCATTAACTACAATGGCTTCGCGCAACCGCCATGTTTAATTTTTTTTAATGTCACCTATCTAAGAACACTTGGGCAGCTAAGACAAACCTAACGATACCTCAATTATGTAAATCCGTTCAGTGGTTCTGGAAATATGAGGTAGTAAAGAATATTACATACAAACATACATACATACAAGATACGCGCGAAAAACATAACCCTTCCTTGGCAGTCGGGTAATTAAATACGAGATCGTTTTTAAGTCATAAAGCACGAAAAATATTGTTGAATACTTGGAGTGATTGATTACTGAGAAAAGAGCAAAAATTGATAAATATCGATGTTTAGGAATTTTCGACAGATTTATATTATTTTGTATAAAAATTATTTGCGTAACTATTGCAGATAGAATAATGTGAGTAGACCAAAACTACATAATTTTTTTTTGTAATAATCACAAAAAAGTTTAACTCGACTTATATAATTTATCACATTGGACACGGATAATATTCGTTGTGTTTTGACTCATTGATAGATAGGACTCATGATTAAATACAACATTCTAAGTCGCGGTGGCAAGGTTTTAATTACAGTATACAAAGGTAATTACGAAGTCGGTGTTTTATCTTCTTGACACTAAGGAAGGCGTGGGTTGCACTTACCTAGCTGTCAAAGTAGATATATTTTAATAATATTCATTTAACAAAATAATATAACCAAGAAGACCATTGAACCATTGAACTGTTGAACCATTTCTTGTTCTAAACTAAAATTCTTAAAGATTAACATATTAATGACGTATGCACCTGGCGGTGCGTACGTTAGTGTGAATAATAGTAGATTAGAGTAGCCAAGGGACGTAAGGCATCAATTGCAGCCCGAGATATTTAGGCGCACGAGCGCAGCGAGGGCGCCTATAGTTCGAGGGTGTTGCTTACACCCGAGCTAATTATTCTGCTTTAAATCTCGAATGTGAGGTAAGTAGAAAAAAACCGGCATTACAAGAAACAATATTTAAACAAACAATATTTAAAGTAAAAGTTTTCTATTCCCGCTTTTTTTCATTAAAAAGAATCAAGTAAAGAACTTTTAATTTTTTTTTCAAGATCGAAATTGAGCTTCGCCGTTCGATATTTAAAATTGATGACTATTATACTCACACGTAGACAAGGCTGAATAGCAAAGCGACCTCTTTGGTCATTGGGCTGAATGCATGATGTCTATTGCCAGTATGATGTTTAGATGTACTTGTTGAAAGAAAGAAGTGTTTTTTTTTTAATTATTTACCGCCCTAGGGCTTTTCCAGCTACATTATTAATTACCCTAGAGCGTTAATTAGTCACCCACAAGCCCCATTTGAAGGTAATAAGAACCTACTCACCAAACATGAGAGATGTAAATAAGATTTATAATAACAATAAGTAAGGTACATTTACTTGAAGTTGTTTACGCATAGTGGGGGTAGTAATATTAAATGGGGTAGTTGTGAATAATATGATTTGGTAGATAAGTACTCTAATTAAATAAGTACTCTAATATCCAGTTGCTATATATATATATATATATATATATATATATATATATATATATATATATAGCTATGTTTAGAAGAGTAATGGGACATACTACAGACTACTATAGTTGAAAAAGCTATAACGATAAACACTGATCATTAATTTTGTAACGGCGTGTGATTCAATTATAAATCTTCTCACAGCGATCCAGTATTGGTAACCGTCTGTAAGTGTCGTCTGTGACGACGTGGAGTATTTATTTTGAAATTTATAATTTAAATATTTGCGAAAATTTGGACAGCAGAATAACGATGCGTTATGCGGCTCTCCAAGATTTTCAATTTTCGAAGTGATCGTAATTAACTTTACATATAAAAATAAAAATCTCGTTACCGCGATTCAAAATAAGCAAACAACGATGAGTGCCATCTAGTAACAAGTATAAACATACATGTCCAGTACATTCAATATTGACTGTGCTTGATCTACGTAACATTATTTAAGACAAAATTTTGCACTGCGGGTGTTGATTTTTGTAACAGAATCTAGTATTTTATTTTATTTTATATAACTATGTCGGTAAACCCCCATAACTAAGTCTTCGCATTCCTGTGTCAGAGACCTGGAAACAGACTTAGTGAATACAAAAAAAAACATTCAAACCACGATAATCACCTGTATGGCACATACAGACATTGGCACGAGTGAAAGAAGGAGCGGGAAGACTGGCGACTACAAACTGCGCCCACGAGGTTGTCTTTGAGATATAACCACAAATAAAAGCAAAACGAAGTCAATGTTAATAGTTTGTAACTTTAGGACATTTTTTTTAACCGACTTAAAAAAAGGCGAGGCTATCAATTCCACTGTATTTTATGTGCTCCACCCCACTACTTTGTATTGGATTGACCGATTTCGATGATTCTTTTTTTAATTGAAAGGTGGTGCTTATTATGTGTTCCTGTTTAAATGAAATCTGCCAAGGACTTTTTGAATTATCTCTAACAATGCGTATTTACTTGACTGCGTCTACTTGCATTGTGTTATTTGGTCGATGTAATTGAAGTTGGTTTTTTCTTTTGGGAGCAAACACAATTATACAAATTGCTTTCGCTGTTTAAATTTGTAAATAAATAATAAGCGTTAAAATGTTATTATAATCATAGAAGTCATTTCTATGCATTTCTACTTTTATTTACAATTTTAATTAATCAATTTAATATTGTAACGATTCTAATGCGTGTACCGTCCCACCAATAGGAACGCAGTATGACAATGTCTTCATGTAATGTATATTGGTAGGAAATCAAGTTGATGTAAGCGTGTTCCGGTCGGTAAAAAAATTGGATTCCTTGTGGTACTGACTAGTGAACGATAGCCTTTGTCTCGTAGGGGAAATTCACTCAAAATTGCGGCGTACATTTTAAATTGGAATAATTTCTTAAGCTCTCAATAAAACTCATTTTCATACTGTCTTATTTTGTCATTTTTATGTGACGGTAGATTAAAATTAAATTACGAATCTACCGACACAATAATTATTTTTTGTAAACACGTCCATTATGTCTTTATTTCATTTCATTTCGCTTTTGTCTTTAATTTCTCATCATGGCTTATAATAGAAGAACCGTAGACTTAGATAAGGTCAAAGTTTCTGCTGTTTTTAAAAATATGAACGAGACACCTTCTGTAATGTATACAACTTCTTTATGGTAAAAGTTAAATTTTTAAGTGAAACTGTTAAGCGTCACTCGCAGGACCTTAAATCAATTTTTCGAAATTAATATACCTACTTAACGTTATACACAAGAACAAAAATCTTGCCAGCGCGGTTCATTATTCATAATCGAGAAAAACAAAAAGCAATTTGAACAGTTACAGATGGTCCACTTTGAGAAACTTATAGTTTGGACGATATTTCTCTCATTACTCTAAACAGTGTTATTACACGTATATATTCAACCCTACAGCAAGTTTTAATCAAATATTATAATTCATACTACAAGCCGCGATAAGAGCGCTCCCTTGCGGATGTAGCTCAGACCAATCGTCTTGATACTTTCAATTCTTACTACAATAGGTATAATAACATTAAACACTATGTTATTTAATTATAAGGCATACCTAAAATTATTTTGCTGTAAGTATCGCACTAACCAGTAAAAACCAGATAACGGGAAGTGAGTGAAGCTTAAGAATTAAGAAAGAATAAGATTAACACATACGTATCGTTTTTTTATATGAGCATTCAGTTGATTTTTAGAATTGATTTAATAATAATAATAAATAATAAATATCTACACAATACACACACGGTCGTCTGTTCCTAAAGTAAGCAACTTAATGCTTGTGTTATAGGTAACAGCCGACTGGTATATAGCTATATATATATTTTTTTTTCGATAAACATACTTATAAATAATAGATATATAAATTTATAAATAAATATTTATATTACACCCAGACTCGGGGTGGGAATCGAACCCACAACCCTCGGAGCAGAAAGCAGGGTCACTACAAACTGCGCCAACGGGCTAGTCAAAATCGATCGAATCGATTTCGCAATCATTTGTATGATATATGTATGTGTAGTCGTATACATATGTATTTCGCGTTCATAATATATAAACATCCTCTGTGAGATTAATATTTTAATGTCTTTTATGCAAATGTTAAACACATTGAAGTAAAAATTAAACACCAAGTTAAATATTTATACATTTCTGTCTGTAAAATAGAAAAATAATTTTATTTTTCAAATTATCAAAATCACCGAAACGCCGGACAATCTTATCCTGTTCCAAGATCAAATTGCGCTTTGAACCCTCGTTCTGTCAGAATCTGCGCAGAATGACGACGACTTTAACTAAAATTATCCGTTAACAAAGCAGGTTCATTGAAATTTAGAGCGTAAATAGTAAGAAATATAATCTAAATATCGCGGTTACAAACTATTATTACTCTTTGTATTGTATTTTTTTATGCATCTAGATTATCAAACAAGGCTACGACTCACCGATTAGCGCATCTTATAAACGTCTGCAACGCCAGAAGCATCACAACCCCGATCATATCCCCAATATCCAAGATCTTTGATCACCTTACCAAAGGAACGCAACACTGCTTGAAAGCAGTATTATTTAGCTGTGATCTTGTATAAGATCGAGGTACAGTCAGGCTGCTCCAGATGTCATGCAAGATATTTCCTGCTGTGCAACTACCGCAGTTGAAATATGTTTAGTTCGTAATTCCACCACATATCAAATTATTTTAAGTTAAAACTTCTTTGGAATCGTTGTGATTTGAGACTCGATACAACGACAATGCGTCACGATAAAGAAACAAACACACAAATGTGTGACAGAGTATGAGAATGAGATAGAACACATTACACAGTACTTTATATTCTCGGCGAATAACATCTCTCGTCTGCTATATGGTAATTCAAAACTCACGCTGTAGTACAATAATACCATGTACGTATAACGTATGGTTTGAAATATTAAAACGTCAACATAAATAAGTAATACAATTCTATTCGGTTTTGTGATCAAACTGAGCAGTAAATAGCCATATTTTCGTATTGCATGCTGTGAATGTTCAATGTTCGGCGCATGTTTCGACTTGTTGACAGATGGCGCTAACCTCTAGTTACAATTTCTGAATCGCATTGGCAAGACTTTTGTCATGCTATTTATACTCGACTTAAATTATTTCTGATATTGATATAAAAATATATTATCACAGCGAGATTAGCTGTACCATGTATTTTTATATCAGTTTATTATACCAATATTAAAATTCCTATACCAACATATATAGGACTTGCAGGAATATTAAAAATAATTACAATAATTTTTCTTTTAATCTCTTAAAATTCTCTCTTGTCTCTCAATCTCTTTAATTTTTTTTTCATATTTCGAAAATATAGTATTTCAAAAATATACAGTTAAAATTTAACAACGATATTTTTGGTATTTCATGTTGTAAAACCTATTTCAAAGGTCAGCGCCAAAGCAGGAAGTCGGGCCGGTTGGCCTAGTCAGTAATTATATTCATTATTTATCGTTGTGTCCATTTGTTATAAATATTATTTAACGATTAGCAGGAAAGTGGACATAGGGTGCCAATCAAACCACCAATTGCAAATTCATGCGACGTTTCGATCCTTTATTGGACCATCATCAGGCATCTACAAAATACAAAACATTGAAGAAAGTTGTATACCTAAATTAATCCACAACAACAACCAAACAAAAAGAACCAAATCATCAGTACCTTTACATACGGTAGTCAAAAGACATCTCCCCGTCAAAGTTCTTTCACTATGTAAGATTCTAAATCCAAATACATTATATATTATTTTTAAGTTATATTTTAAACTGTAATCTCTAAATTTTGAAAATTTAAACTAAAACATTTGAATTTAATAGGTAACAATATGCACAATTTTACTTACTACAAACTTAATAACTTAAAATTGTGCATATTGTTACCTATTAAATTCAAATGTTTTAGTTTAAATTTTCAAAATTTAGAGATTACAGTTTAAAATATAACTTAAAAATAATATATAATGTATTTGGATTTAGAATCTTACATAATGAAAGAACTTTGACGGGGAGATGTCTTTTGACTACCGTATGTAAAGGTACTGATGATTTGGTTCTTTTTGTTTGGTTGTTGTTTGTGGATTAATTTAGGTATACAACTTTCTTCAATGTTTTGTATTTTGTAGATGCCTGATGATGGTCCAATAAAGGATCGAAACGTCGCATGAATTTGCAATTGGTGGTTTGATTGGCACCCTATGTCCACTTTCCTGCTAATCGTTAAAGAATAGTAATTATATTGTTCGGCGGAACGCATCTGCTTCGGTTTCATCACCTGAGTTTTAGTAAAGGGAAATATCTTAGTTTTCAGAACTGAAAAAACTGAAGATATTGAAGAGTGTGAAAGGACTGAGGCTATACTATATGGGGCTGGAATAGCTAGCTGATTACCGTTACTATAGTTACGATCTCTAATCTAATCTAATTTTTTGAGAATTTCCCTGACTACAATTTTAAGCGCGTTTATCTCAAAACGACCTTTTTCTGCCTGGCGAACGGCAAAAAAAACTACTAAGTCGATTTGTTTCAAATTTCAATATGTTATTTAATATACTAACAGCTATCGCGAAAAATAAATTTTTTGCGTCGATTATTTTTTATTTATTCACATGCGAAAAATGATTTAAAAAAAAAAATCGAAATTTTCGCCCTACAAATTTCAACAACGCGCC